>NW_017305683.1:95333-114943 GCF_001594115.1 Trachymyrmex septentrionalis
AATGTTATGCCATATTTTACTATCTGAATTGTTGTAGCAACCAATCTTTTTTTCAGTTAGCGATACACTAACAAAGACACGTAATAAATAATAGCAGTTCGAAAAAACTTTTTTGTGAAATTGTTAAATGGAAATTTTATTACACCAAATTAATAAATTCCACATTTGTCCCAATTCTTTTGACTAATTATTACATATTACGTGAATCATCTGCATTTTAAATTGTACGGTATAACGTATAGTATAATATTACTTACATAATATGTATGATAGAAAATGATTCAATCGATGCGATCAACATATGCTAAACATTCGTTGAATATATAATTTCTATATCCAGATAAAATACGCATGTCATATGCAATCTATTAAGTGACGACAGCGAGGTAACGCATAGATCATTCCATCAAATACAGCAGTTTCTCCGTTAATATGACGATCTGCTTTGATCCACCGTTCTAGTTTGATATGCATACAAGTAATGCGTTATAAATAGTGTAGTCGCTCTTAAAATGAGAATAAATTACATAGAATCAAAATTTATAATGTGCATACGATAAGAAATATCAAATTTGATTTTCCAAATATTCTGAGGATTTATTAATATATCCAATAACATTTAATTATGTACCTGCTTTGTTTTCACGCGTCGGAAATTATTGTTATTGAGATCTGAATCGAATAGAATCGGTGGCAATAATGCGATTATTGGCACGCGATTATCTTTAATGCTAGCAGCTCTCTTGACGGAGTACAGACATAATTCGCCTTTACAGAGTTTAATCTACCTCCTATCTCTGCTTTATATGTCATCTGCGCCAGTCATATCAACCAACATGCCAGAAATGAATGCAGCGTAGATGCAAATAGCTCTCTAGCAAGGCGCAAAGTGCTCTTTGTCACACGACATGCAATAAAAGTTTCGACGCATATGCGCATCGCGTGCTTTCAGCGGCCTGCGCTCCGATAAATGTTGCCTTCTTTGTCAACATTATCGATATCAATACGTTTCGGAATAATACTGATATTATCATGATACACTTCGCTTATTAATTCGTGAGAAAAATTACAATCACGGCGAGCTGCGCTTGCCAAATTGTATTTACACGTTATAGAATAATTATTTTGGGCGGAATATGATACGAGAGGATTTTTCAGCGATTTGCTATCTACAATGCAAACACATTTTAATTAAAAAGTATCGTTTAATTAAAAATTCGATTATTAATTAATTGCTTATAGGTTTTATATTATAGTTTACAACAATTGTATTTTTTAACTTTTATGTTGCAATAAACATTGAAAATACCAGAAGAGTATATTAAATGCGTTTTCCTAAAGCTTTTGCAGTTTACATATTAATATATGTGAACATTTTATGTTCCAGTGAATGTCGTGGATGGCGAAGTGCTGCATATCGTGAAGATAAGCCGTCTTCACATGGGAGCTTATTTATGCATAGCTTCAAACGGCGTTCCGCCATCGGTGAGCAAGCGCGTCTCGCTACGTGTGCAATGTAAGTTACTAATTTTCTCACAAAGAATTCCCATCACGCGCATAAACATTTCTTGAAATTTTTGAATTTACTGTACATAATAACGTAATATGAACAATGCAGTTCTTAATAAAGGAATTGTATCGCGTGCAGCGATACAATTAAAAAAAAAAAAAAGAAAAAAAGAAAATAAAATCGAACGATTTTCCATACAATTTAATATTTATTTATAAATACCGGTAGGAGAAACATTTCAAAATATTCGTAAAGCTATGGATCCGTGCCCATCCATGCCCATTAACGTAACGAATTCAGATAAAACCAATAGTTCGCAAAGGCAGCGATTTTAATATTGATTTCTCTGATTGAAAAAGTTTGTAGGAATTATTTTCCACAGCGTGAGTATCTCGAAACTGAACCAATCGAAACTTCGCGAGATCGTGTCGGATCGAACATAAATTAAAATATCTATGTATGAATGAGTATATACTTTTAATGTTTTATATTTTTATTTGTTTTATATTTAATTATTGATAAATTGTATATATATATGTTTAATTAAATAGTTTAAAAATTAGAATTAGAATAATATACTTTTTCTTAATTTATATTATAGCTCTTTAAAATTAATCTGTCTATGAAAATAATTTTATCTAACTTTTGTAAATATTTCTATAATACACACACACATTTATATACAATTTTCACGTGATTCTATTTATTTCGCTGTATTTATAGTATTAGTGTCAATATCGGATATATATATTTTTAGGAATTTATTTAGTATAGATTATATTGATTTTGCATCAATATCATACTATTGAGCACTGGATTTGGCGCATACACTATTGATTTCTCTGCGTATCTATATGCCATTAGCGAAAACTACGATGTCATCGTAATACTGTGCACTTTGGTATTATGATAAGAGCAGGATAAAACTTGGAAAGGAGCGACTATTGTCGCATAAGGATACCGGCGTATTTTTCTGTACAAGAAAAGATGATAAGAAAAGATGATGGAGAGAATCCAGTTTTTATCATACCTCCCCGATTGCGAAGCGCGCGTAACTTGGTAAATGCTGGTCGCTGGAAGCAGTAAAGCACGATGTCGGATATATTATACTTTTAATGAACTCGACGTGGTTCATAAACGTTAGAAATGAAATAAAGCCACTACTTTTCTTTGATATATGAACTACGCTAATATCGCTGCTTGTGAACTAGTTTTTATTAATCTCTCAACGTTACACCAACTGCATGCTGTATATAATTTCAAACAAGTCTTGTAGCATTATAAATATCTTGTAGTATTTTATATTCTCTATCGTGCATAGATTTGACATAACATTACAATTTATGACGTATTATTTCACATGGAAGTTATATTTTTGAGAATAACTTTCTTGCTGAAGATACAAATTTTTTAATATTGATTAAAAATGTTTGTGTGAAACAATAGATACATATACGAAAAATTATATACGTAATTTGAGTCACTTATTAATACATCGTATAATTTGTGAATAATAGTGTTATCGTAATGTATTATAAAGTGGAGAGAAAATATCGATAACTATAAAAGAATACATTTTATTAACATAGGAATTAAATGACGGGACCAATCTTATTTGACGAATACAGCTACAATTCGTTGAAGAATGGCTGTTCTTCATCCGTAGAAGTATTCTCGCGCGATGCGCTATGCATTAGGTCGGTTTTCAACGTCTCATTTAGCCACCAATTTATGGGTGGCTACTTGACCCAGATATGGTCGATATACGTCCGTTCCTCCCGGTGAACCTATTTCAACCGTCGCCCATCTACCGACAATTCTTGGATTCCATTTAGTTTAGGGTGCGAAACGCGTCCCTGCGCCATCTTTTCTGGCACATTACTTCCTCACTTCTGCGCTTTCTTTCCGTAAGCGAACACAAATATTAATAATCGTCCAAGAAATTCAAGCCTCAAACGGCGTATTTTTCGTACGAGGATCACGAATTGCGTCAACTATTTTGGCCACTTACGACCCAGGCACGGCATAGTATTTTTCTTTCGGGGATTTCTCGGGAATATTATATGGCATATGTAGTACATTCTCTCGGATGTTGATTTGCTGACGGTGCGTGAGGCATGATAAACGCACAAGTATTATTAACTCATGACGTGAATTAATAACAGCCGTGTATCACAGAAATATATCGTCTAACTTTTTCGGTGACTTTATTTTTAGTAGATAGTTATGCTTTTTTTTTACAATAGATCGTGTGCAATTATAACACAATTTATACGAAGATTTATAAAGATTGAGCTCGTTCCAGCGATAGTTAATTTTAAAAGAAAATAATGTTTTAAGATATCGGGAAAAATTGAAATCTGAAGCTAATGTAAATTATTCGGATATATAGAGATATTAAGATAATATGTACTTTATCTTTATTGGATGAGTGCTCTTGATTCAATATTTATAAATGTTAAACGTTACAGGCTCACGGATCAAACTTTTAAACACTTCGGTGTCACTGAAAGATTTAGTAAACAAAAAATATATTTTTAAATTATGTTGAATAATATATATGAAATTGTAGTTTCGTTTCTGTCAACGGATTTATTGATAGCTCAGCAGGATAGTTTGAAAGGGAAATAGGTGGAAAAACTCTGCAGCTATGTTGAAAGTGCACCCTCTACTAGTAAATCGCGATTTACGTCCGTTCGTAAAAGATGAAACTATGACACAATCCCATTCCTACATCGAGATATCAGTATCGATCGAGAAAGAACAGTCGTGCATTTATGGTACACCAGATACACCAATATCAAATATCAATTGAATTTTTATATAAAATACTATATTTTCTTTAAAATTCTTAACATACTACAAGTATTTAGTTATAATAATCTAAAACAATAAACATGAATCTTGACTAGCAGTATAAACTGAATGATAAATTTAATAAAAATATATGGATTCCTTGCAAGAGAATTTCATAAACAATTTTATCAGCTTATGTAAAAGAGATTTCTTTTATAAGAAATTTGTAAAATGTAATTTGCGTATTTCAAAATTATAAATTCGCAGTTAAAACAAATCGATAGAAACATTTCCTTGAAACGTCTCATTAAAAGACTGAATAAAATTGAAATAAATACGCAGAAAGAAGAACTTTTTTATGTCGTAAATGTTTTGTTTCTTCAGTAGAAAATTTTTTGATGAAGTCAACATGCAGTCCGCATTGCATGCAATGGCATTTATTTTTGGACAGTGCTTTTACATCGTGACAACCTCTAAAGCAAAGATGAGCATATGTGCAATTGCATGCAATACCGCGCGTTGCCAGGTTTTTTGCAAGGTTCTACTGAATTTTCGGACGTTAAAAACGGCTTGTAACTTAGAGAGGAAAAGAGAATTCTGAATACATATTTGTATAAGCTTTCTACATTGTTTTTAATGAGTTCTCCGATTAGCATTTAACAAACATCAGACTGCTAGGATTGGTCTGATCTCAAGCAAGAGATAATTAATTCCGCTGGCTACTTGTAGTATTGTGCTGCATTTGTATTTTACAAAAATATACATACTAAATATAAAATTATATAGAACATACAACACACACACACACACACACACACACACACACACACACACACACACACACACACACACACACACACACATACCCACACACACAACAAGCTTCATGAATATCGTTAGTTAATTCAGTTGTTATAATCAATTTAAACTCTGAAATATTTTCACATTTCCCATAATTACTTTTGTCTTACATATTAATGCAAATTTATTCATTGCGTCCCATCGTTCCTAGCAACTGGAAAGTATATATACATAATTCATGATGAATATCATTTCTGTGTTACAGTTCCACCCATGCTCTCTATACCAAATCAGTTGGAAGGAGCGTATATTGGACAAGACGTTACCCTCGAGTGTCATACTGAAGCTTACCCGAACTCGATAAATTATTGGACAACCGAACGCGGCGACATGATAGTCTCTGGTAATTTTAAGAATCCGAATGCACACATTCCCTACAACCATTGCATGTCTGATAAGTTTGAAATATCTATTTAGAATTCCAGCGAAAAGCAACATTTCAGTTTTTTAAAAATATTACTGTTGTTGCATATTTGTTGATTGCATACAAAAATTTTGTTACAAAAATCACTATGCAATATTATTACACAATATTATTGAATATTCTAGTCTTCGTTTACTTGTTTAAGATTGTATAAATAAATAAAATAAAATTGCACATAAATAAAAGTAGATACTAATTACAACAGTCTAATAAATGAAAATCAAATATTAATTTTATTCTAAAAAATTATTTTATTCTAAAAAATGACTCAAAAATTTAAAAGTTTAGTTTGATATTTTAAAATTTTGTTCACGTACTGAACAAGCATGAAAATTATAAATACGTAAACAAATGGTTATTAGAAGTTTTCACACAACGTATAAATGAACAATTCCATGTAGACTGTATGATATTTAAAATCGTCCTCTTATCTCTCACGATTTCACAATTCTATTTTTAAATAGAAGCCCGAGAACCTGGTTTTATTTGCACAGGCAATTCTGTTTCAGGCGACAAGTACGATGCGGTAGCCACCGACAGTGGTTACAACAGGTACATGATACTGAAGATAAGGAACGTCGGTCCGAAAGATTTTGGTTCGTATAAATGCATCGCACAAAATTCTCTTGGCGGAACGGATGGTGTCATCAAATTAGATGGTAAGTCGTAAAACGATGATAATAAGGATATCAGTACATATCTAATGTGATACAAGTAAAAAATTCGATAAAGATATATCCTCGCACAGAGTAAAAAACGTTTAACATTGTGCATTAAAAAAGTATCGAGCAAAGTGATATCAAGTTGTGGTCTATTTAAGATCGATTATTTGAAATCGACGTCTGCGCGCTAATGGTGAAATAATTGGTTTCCAATAGTAAGTTACTTAAAGATATTTGAGTCTTTGCCGTTAACGAGCATAGACGAGATTGAGTAGACTTCTCTTACGAGCATTAATCATAATAATTGCTCATTAAATTTATATTTAACATAATTATCAGATATAATGCAATCATCAAAAAAGCAGACAGAAAGTCTTCTTAAAAATTTTATATTACTAAGTACAAACTGATATATCAACTTGTGCGAATTGTAAAGATCTCAATTTCAAATAATACACAAAAGCAAAGTGGAGCATGATAGGACGCGGAAGTTCGAGAAGTTTCATAGAAACTCCTCGAAATATGTTGTTTTCTTGACAACGTTAATAGTAGACTAGAAAGGGAAGTTTTGTTTAGTTTAACCGACGACCCACGCGAAAACAATTGTAGACCGTTTCAACGTGTCTCAGCATCATGGACTTGTGAAGAGTAATCGTAAAATCTAACAAACTTCTACGTCGTAATGATACTTGACTTATTTGTGTATATCTTCAGTATCATCTATTACTCTGAATGCAATTCTATACATTCTTGAGCGCTCGAATTTAGTATTAAAGTATACCACTTAATTACTTTAACGCAGAAATCCCAGCTCCGTCGACAACAACTACAACACAGCAGCCATACGATGCAACGTCAGCTCACAAGAATGGTAACTAAATTTATTTAAATATTGATATCGTTCCTCAGTTTATGTCTGTATCAGTTATATCTGTCTCAGTTATATTTGTTATACATACAATAAGTATGTAGGACACAGCTGTAGAAAAGATACGTCGTGATCTAAATTGAGCGGTAAGGTAATGCAGTATTACCTTAAACCGCTGGAAGCGTTTAATATGGATCTCGAAATAGGTAGAAATAATATTTTAACTTAGGATCGAGCGAAGCCTCTGAGAGAGAAATCCGGCATTCATTTATTTCTCGATTCTTAAGTAAAACCATCCGTTTCAACTCCTCGTTCGCAGCAGCCTACCGTAGAGCACCAATGTAAAACCGCCTTTGTGTAATGCATTTTAGGTAGAAACAGTAACAAGAAATCACGACAAAATCAACGACCTTTCGACTACGAGGTCGAGGAATGGCGAAATCCAGGTCAGTAAATATCTATTTTAACACGCTCCGCGTAGAGCCCAGGCATTTCCCATGACGATACACGTTCCGTCTGAACCGGCATGTCGTTCGAGTAATTAGTGTAATTAAAACCTCGTCAACGATCTACGATCGAGGGGAAGGGAGGGAAGGGAAAAGGGAGAGCCTAAGAGAGAAAATCCACTAAATTGGCAATGCTCTGTGATCCACTTTATCCGCGAGCGAATTACTTCGTCGCGTTACTCGGCCCCCTTTATTGACTGGGAAGGATTCTGCGGTCATTCCTTCGCTGTCGTAAAATCTAACGTGAGAATATACGAGTACGTTAACTGACTGTTTGCTTGCTCATTGAGCAAAGATCAATAATTGCGTAATATTTTTTTTGCGTACTACAACTAAAATGATTAAAAATTAAAAAGTTTTAATTAAACTTTTTTTCAACATTCATTAGGAAAAAACATACAATATTGAACGATATTTCCTATTTCGGACTCACACTGAGTCTAGTTAATATTTAATACATTTATTAAAAAATATCAAATAATTATTATACTTTTTTTTTATAAAGTGTTCTTTAAAATAACACTATATTTATATCATTATAACTTTATATTGTACATATAAAATTGTTGTATACGTATACTGTGCTCCACTACCAATGCTCTTGTATTAATCAGGTTAAACTACAAGGGATTACAAGATGTCTGTTAAAACATTTTCACGTAAATCCTTTGTACAAGTTTACTATCCCCAGATTTCGAAATTTGACCATAGTATAATAGTTAATGTATTCCACGCGGGGCATTCAATTGCATTTCGATGTCATCGACAAACGCAAAAAAGGATCGCTACTTTTCTTTTTCAGAATCTGACGTATTTTTCAAACAATGATCACGTATAAGTTTCACCGTCTAAATCTGTTTACACGGATCGTTTTCCACAGTATTTTCATCGATTCCGATTTCTATTGCAAAAGGTAGACTTCGCGCGTTAACGACTTCAAGCACTTCACAGATTCTTATATTATACAAGCCAGCTGACGGAGATTGGCGGCAGAATGCAAGTTCAAAACTCACTTGGAATGACTTTGTTCAAAGATTCCCCCAAGCGTCGACTAGCTCTCCCTTCCTGAAGTTTACTTTCAATTAATGAAAAACGAGCTGCGTTGACCCGCGGCCGTCTACTACCTCTGGTATCAGGAAGTGGAAAGAAGGAAATGGAGAGAGGCAAACTCTTCCATTATTTTTTTCTCACTTTATGTTTTTTCCTTTCCTTCTCTAAAAATCAATTGACTTTGAGAGTCTTGTCTCGTGTGCATACAATTATATTTTTTTTCGACCATTTCTTACAATTAATAATTAATTCTTATCTAATGTTATAAAAACAATTAGTACGTATATACATCCACTTTATAACCTACGAATTTAAATCATAAATTATATAGAATGATTTTAAAAAAGACCACTTGTTTTAACTTTGGATAGCATACACTTGATTGAGAATAATCAAGGAGATTTGTGACGCGATTTTTTATAAAAATTAATTTTAAATGAGAAAACTTGTTATGTTGTTTTATTATGCATGTAGAATATGCCAGTGAAACAATTCTTAAACATCTATTATATCTGGATACGATTAAAATTTGTTGACTTGTATAGTAAATTATTTTACGTTATAAATCACTTGATAAAAGTTATTGACGTATCTTCGATAAGTGACCGAACGATTTAAGATTCATTTACCTTAAGGTTCATTGTAATTAATTAGAAGTTCGAGTACCTTGAAGCGATTTTCAAGCCAAATGATTGAAATATAATCAATGGTAAGAGAATGTACAGACTAAAATGCCAGTAAAGATGTTGTTAAAGTGTTGGAAAATGGCTCGTCTGTCGCCGACCATGCGGAAAGTCACGTACAGTGGATTTTACTGGTAGGTGGGAATAACTTTTTCCGAACGGACGTGCGGTTTCGACGTCCGTTCCTGGCGGGCAAGCCGAGGGGCACGATGAACTACTCTCGAGAAACGCCTTGCATTTGGGACGACTATCTGCCAATGCTAGGAAAAAAGCAAAAAAAGGATATTTTTCTCAAGTCGTTACATTCTGGCTTTTTGCAGAAAACAAATTTTGATAATATCGTTCGTCCTAAATGTCTACGTGCTAAGAAATACGAAAAGTTTCTAGAAAATGATTGATTTAAGTTTAAACTTTATTGAAATATTTGAGACAAATAATAATAATTTCTTCAGAAATTATGTATTTATTATATATAATGAAATACTAACAAATTATATATAAAATAAAATTTCTAATGATTATATATATAAAATATATTTTTTAGAAATATATTGTTTAACATTTGTTAAATATGGTAGATGTACACAATAACAATTTTGTCATTATGACCTACTTTAAAAATTTTAATGGAACGATTTGAAAGTGAAACTAATGAAACGAGTAAAAGTTTTGTTTCATCCAGATAGTAGTGCTGTTAATAAATGCAACTTGTTACAAGGGAGTAGATCCTAGATTATTTGATAATGCCGTGGGTGGAAGTCATTAAGGTAATCGGGGTCATGAAGTTTTATCACCGCAATAATCGTACATTCTGATGTATGGTCTACCGTCATTGATATATTCGTTTCTATAATGTTACTGACTATACATTAGTGCCACAGGTGGCGATGTTGATTCGACTTCAATTCATTTATCAAAGTTCGGACAATCAATAAAAGTTACCGTTGGTAGATGTGAGTTTAATCGAATAAAATAGAGCTTTTTCTAAAGTTTCTGACGCCTGCGTACCATTCAATCTATTTCGTATAATAGGTATTTATAGAATTTACCGATAATTATTTATATGCTATTTAAGTAACGTATAAATTAATTCCTATATTAATAATATTATCATGAAATTTATTCAAGGATTAATTTACGCCTAATAGTTCTACGTATATCAGAGCTTTATACTTTTTTAATTTTTGCTTGTTATACTGAACAATATTATGAGAAGGCATAATCGTTATGTTTGTAAACTCACTGTTGAAGATTATTTCTTTCGCGTATTAAAGCGTAAAAATTTGTTTAAACAACCTTATTAAAGTTTAAGGACTTTCAAGTGTGTAGCTCAGCACCGGAAGCACAATATATCATGACGCGCTTCGCGTAGCAGCTCTTAGCTACGTATCTCACTACGTGTCTCATCGCTCTTCTCGCCACATAACAAATGAAAAAGCTCGCAAGACACATCTGCGAATTACTGCGGCACCGCAATTAATCCAGTAACATTTCATCCGGCGTTTCTTTGATGGTAACGGTTGATAAGGGCCGATTTAACAGACGTCGGATGTATTTAATCTCAAATGAATTTACCCTTCCTGCGTTCTCGGGGGTCCGGCCGCTCCTCATCGCCGAGGGTTTTATCTCGTTAAAAAGGGATTTACGCGAGTTGAACATCGCAGAAATTCCGGTAGAACCGAGAGTTCGCTCGAATTTAATTCCCGGACGCGCACGGGAGGGGGCGGCGGCTCACGGTTCTCCTCCTGACTCCCCTTTCTCTTTGTCCTCTCCCCCCTCCCCCCCCCTCGTTTCACATTATCCGCAACAACTCCTCGTATTTATCTTCCGTATCCGCTCGTTACCGTACGTGCATGTATTCGGTCGCGCCGAGAATGAGGCCACTGAGGAAATGAGCCGCCGAGCTTGACGATTTTCGCGTATTCTCAAGCGCTACCAACTATTTGTTCCGGACGCCGCGCAGCTGGCAAACGGCGGTGCTGCTGGCCACGTTACGTGAAAATACAGCCAAGAAGTTTGTCCAAAACGTGTCGACGGTGGTGGTGTTCGCGGTCGATGATACAAAGTGCGAACGGTATTCCGATGGTCGTCTGCCCTGCGGCTAACCCTATTGACTGGAGCAAGAGAATATTACTTCTCGGGCGATGAATAAATTGCCTTCTTTATTATCAGCAGCGCTTGACTTTTATTTATTACATAAAACTATATTTTTGTCATATATATGAAATATCGTACACGAAAAGAATGGGCAATTGAGGTATCTAAAAATTTCGGTACAGATCTGAAAATTATTTTGTGTGGGATCATCAAAATAATTATGTATTATAAAATGCTTAAGTGCTGATTATCGAAGCATTGCTCAATTACTCATTATAGTTGAAATTCGTTAAATTATTATTTTGATGGTTTAATAACATTATTTTTTAATCTGTATTCAGTTGTATTCAATTGTAATTTTTTTAATACTTTAGCTAAATCGTTCTTTTTGTGTAATTATAACTAGATAGAATAAATTATTTGCTCAAGATTCACACACACGTTTATAAGAGAAACGAAATTTATTTTTCAAATGTGTAAATTTTATATTTATTAGTAAGAAATCAAGTAAAATTTGTATTTCGAATATATAAATAACATATTTGTTATGAATAAATATATAATTTAGGTTTTTGTTAAGACAATTTTATTAATAACCTAAACGGTTTTCTTTTCATAAATATAAAATTGGATGATACGTAATCTATATTATTTAAAAGAAATTGATGGACAGGTTTAAAATCGTTCTAATTATCGTATATTGATTAAATGTCCATTTCTATCGTATATGTGTGTAGCAAAATACATTGAAGAACTTTTTGTGACGAATATACTAAAATGGTGTGTAATTGATTATACATTGAATTATAATCGATCAAATTTCTCCAAACGTGTTATTCCAATTCATAAAAATAACCTGCAATTGAATTGTATGACTAGATGCTTGTGAACAATTATTTTATTCGCGTTTCTCTCTTGCTCGATCTTCTATTTGTCGTATAATGAGTTGGATAAGTTTGTCGCATGTATATATGTACATACATATATATATATATATATATATATATATATATATATATACAATATATACACATATATATGTGTGTATTTATATTACAAATATAATACCATTATGACTGATGCAAATGAACTTTATGACATCTATAAGTGGAAGTAATTACGTTTATAAATTCATTATACATGCCTTCGTTAAAAATCTTTTATCAGTTCTTTAATTTTACAAGTTTTACGGTATCGCGTTTTACAGAGAACAATACATAATCATTAGAGACATTTTAGGTATTTTTATACACTTATATCTATTCAATTACTGACTTTATCATGAATAATAAATTATAATTCGATAGAAGAAAATGTAGGAATATGAGATAAAAATGGAATTAAATCGGTCAAAGTGATGTATAATATATTTTTTCAATTTCCCGAATGTGTACTATATATATTAGTAAGATTATTTATAATTTATGTTTGAATTTATAGTATAACATCTAGAGGTCTATCTAAGGACCGCGTATACTCTGATCGTTTCTAACTAATCTATATTCCAGAACTGATAAACAAAACGTAATATTTTAGGTCTCATATTTCAACGTTTCTTTCTACTTTCTTTTATCTAGCTGTTCTTTTTGCGAATAAATTATTAATTATTGTATATTCGAAAAAGAATGGTACTTTTTTTATTATATTCACATAATCGTTCCATTTTGCTAGAACAACCGCAGCGTAGTTTCGTCTGTTTCCAGACTACGATAGGGATTTCGGCCCAGCATCGATGAGGCCACCGGGTGAGCTGCCGGACGTCCAGAGCTCGGGTATGTCCCATCGTGTGCCGCTCATCCTTCTCATTTCGAGCCTTCTGTCATTGCTGGTATCGGCCATCCGAAGGTGATTCTTACGTCGCAGGAACGGGGCTTCCAGTTCTAGTGTTTATTGGTCGGCATCCGGGCCGGCGACAGCTGGTGCGCGCGTGGTTCCGGTGTGCCATCAGGCAAATGACGGACGAATACTAACCGCGTCGCGCTTGAAATTATTTTCGTACTAAAAGTAAACTTATACAAAGAGAAAAAAAGCGCAAAGGAAATATATATATATGGAAATAATATATATATATATGAATATATAAATATATAAATATATATATAATATATCGTGTAAGTATATATGCGGTGAGTACGAAGTTACATTTAGGCTTTCTCGACTGATCGTGTGAAAATAGTGCGACTTGACTCTCTTATGTACGGGACAAGCTTCCCATTCCGCGACCGTCTCGACGAACTCTCTTGAACAGAAACGTCAAGGAGAGATGCTGCAGCGCATACATTGAGAGAGACTCGTCACCCGCGATGTCCTTCTATCAGGTGATCCCGCGTTGAATAGCTTCGGGGATTGGGAATACACTTAGTCCATGATGAGGAAACCGAGACTTCTCCTTGGAAATTCGGGACATTTCGAGGACTGAGAATCCCCGGCTAGCGCAGCGATCGTGTCCGCCTCTTCTTTTTATCTATAAATCGAAGTGTTAGATTAGCGAAACTTGATAATTCGCACACAATGATGAATCTGCTGGAATTTTTTCTACTATGATCTCCATAATATCTTCCTAACACGCAACTCCCGAAAAAATATTTGGATTTACGATTGGCCACCGTATTAACGTTCTTCAAAAGTAACGTTTTTTCAAATGCTTGACTATCCGTAACTATTATCACCGATACATTTTTCACATATTATCAGCTTCCGATACGCCGTGTGAAACGAAACGTCATGCACATTTGCCATAATTTATGAAACCATTCAGTAATCATTAGGCGATAATTAATTATCTTCTTTCGAAAAAATTGAGAGACATTAATGCATTTTAATTGTTGACGTTTTTATATTATGTAGGCGTTTTTGCCATATCACGAGAAAGACAAAGAAACTGTATTCAGTAAATATACATATACGTATGCATAAAATGATAAAAAGATATAAATAAACAAATATATATATAGATATATATATATATACATATACGTACGGATCGTAGTTGTGTCGAGACGCATCGCTCGGTAACCTCGTAATTAGTTGTTGATAAGGATTGATAAGGAGTGCAAGTATAATTCGAGCACATGGTCCTACATGCGTTTTGCGTGATGCGATTGCTAACAGAGTTCAATGAAAATCTGTAAGCTCGCACCCGAGTATGTGTGTTTTGGGGAAAGAATTAACGCTAGACATCAAGTAGCCTCGAATCATCGACGACGGTGACGCAGAGAGCTTCGTGGCTTCTTTTTGCGCGATTATGACATTTCGATGGAGTGAAATATCGGTTTCTATCGCGGTTATGCGACCGCGATTATCAGAAACGGTAACAATCCGGAAAGGTGCAACGCGTACTCTTGTTACGATTAATGTTGAATATATATAGAGCGTACACATATATATATATAAATATCTCTCTCGAATCGCTATTCTCAAAAAATTGATTGGCATCTCCGAAAGCGATTATCATATTCGCGCAAATTCCTATTTTTCACTTCTCGTTTTGTCCATCGCGTGACGCGAGTGTGCGGCTATTATGGGCATATATGTACGTAGAGAATGCTCTGCGACGCTTCAACCACTTTGAATCTCCTCTTACGTTGTACCTGATCATATCATAAATTGCCATCATGCCGTTCGATTTTAGACGATACGGATGTGACATGTTATGCGCCTTTCCCTGTTAATTCTGTAAATATTGTAGATACGTTGTGCTGTGATCAGTCTGGATCGTCGTCTTTGAGAGGATGACTCGAGGCTGCGCTTGTTAAATCGAGTGTAGAAGGCGTGTGTTGTGAATATTATATACTGTTTGAGATGATACGGCGGTATTTGTACGATAACGTCGTTCAATAGAATACCAATGAGGCTGCAGCGATCGTAGCTATATCTCAAATTAAGTTATAATAATGTTATTAATGTATCATGTCCGACGATTTCACTATGTCAAATGATTTTTATGTACCGGGTGCATCGCCTCGGATGACACACGAACCGATAATTAGATATAGATAGTGGAACTGTCGGCCTGTATATCTTAATAAATTGAGTAAATGACTGCCATTATGCACGCATTGTTTATTAACAAATAACCTTACACAATAAAGAGCCAGATATTTATTTATTCCATATAATCATACATTTTTATTCGTAACAATTTTGCTAAATTTTTATTAATATGTTTTTATTTACGTTACAGATTTGATTTTTTGTTATATGTTCCTGTATTTTCTTGAGATGGAAACAGATTGAAAGGAAATTTTCTGCAAAAGTAAGAGAAAGGTAAGTATCATTAATTATTTATGCATGTGTGAGCTAATACATATATATAGTTATTTTTTAATTACTTGAAATAATTTTAAGAGAGAATAATATAATTTGACTTATAAATAACTTTTTGCAATTTTGAAGAGAACAATTTGAATATATTTCACGAAAATAATTAACATAGATAATTGTCTAAAGTACTTATCAAATAGATAGAGACTCATTAAAATTATTTAGCCGCACATCTTGAAATTCAGTTAACATAGATGATTAATAAATTATTTTGTGCTGAATATTTTATTTAATTACTGAAAGATAATATTTATAATGAATTATACATATTTAATTAGGTTATAATTAATATGAGAACGAGTAATGTCATAATAAATTTCTGTTGAAAATATATTGCATTTATCAATTTTCATTTTTAACAATTTTGTTAATTTTGCTTACTGATGTATCATAAATTAGCGTGTTATAAGAACATATTATAATAAACATGTTTCACGTATTACGGCAGCAAATAATCTGTTTATTTTAGCTGAGGGTAATATGATATGCGACATATTTCATAAAATCAAATGAAATATGTTTCATACTTTCTTCGAAAGAATATTTGCAAACCTCACTGCATGTTGTAATATTAGTCATTATAGATAATTTTAATGAGCACGAATTTTTTAATATCTTTACATATACTTTATTTTTTTTTTTGTCAATTTTTATCGGTTAAATAATACAAATTCGAAAGCTATCCAGTATCTTTTTATGAATAAAATGTTAATTAATTTGGACATGTGACGTTAAAATTAATTAATATTTTATTCATAAAATGATACTCAAAAAGCTTTGAAATAATCTTTGAATATATTTAAGTAGACAATAATGTATACATTTGCATGTGTAAAATTCCAAAATTTTAGTTACAATGGTAAATATATTAATGATGTTAGAACTAATTTTGTGTTAATATTTCGATCATTTTATTAAAAGGTATAATTAATTAACTACATGAATACTGTGTACAACATACGATGTATGTAAATTAAATTAAATTATTATTAAACGTATAACTCATGCTTTGCATTGATTCATGGATGTAGACAACGTGTTGAATTAAAAAATTATCCATGCATCCATTGTTAAGTATAATATAAAAGGACTATATTGTACATTGATATCAGATATGTTGCACGAAATTGAAGAGGAAATAATCCCAGCATTTCTCTTTGAAGTTATCAATGTGACATATTAAGTTTTATATTATATAATTAATATAGATACATTAAATATTTATTATAAATATATAACTATTACATATACATAAATATATTAAATATTTAATGTTATATATATTTCTTAAATAATTGTATGGTATATATGACAACTTTTAGTCTGTATCTAATTTTAATTGAAGAGGTAAATATTACTGCAATAATTAGAAACGGTAACTTTATTGGTAACTTTAATCATTACATTTTGTTAAATACAAACATATTTACTGGGATTTTAATTAAAATTATTGCACTTGTTTATATAAGTAGATATGCTACGATATGCTTTTCGTGCAATCTGTAATAAGTTAATGTTGTATTGCAAAGATCGATTAAAAATATTTTATATCATAACTGGTTTAATTTTATTGTTTTATTAATAATTAATTTTATCTATTGATATATAAAATATTTTTACTACTCTTTGAAGTAATTTGAAATGAATAGTTAGAAATTAAATATTATAATGGCAGTTTCTTCTTCAGTTTCCGACTTCTTTTTTGTTCTGAAACAGCAATCGATCTTCTTACCAAACTTAAAAGACAAATGTTACACGGTTTCTTGTTCACAAACTTTTTTCTATAGTGACATGAAAAAGGGTACAACAATATCCGCCTTGACGATATTTCTTCGAAACCTTTTCTTTCACTTGTGCTGGTCTTTTTGTAAATAGTCTTTCTTACATAATGATTATTCACGATTAAATAAAGAGGATTGATGAATTTTAAGTTTGATAGAAACGAATAGCTTATTAAAGATCAGATTTTGATTAATTTTAGATGCATAATGAAACATTGTAACGAAATTACGCTGAATTCAACTCGGGTTCTGTTATGCTTAGTTGATAAGGACAATGATACCCTTGCTTTGAACAAAGGTACGCCCACTGTTGGGCACACGTGATAGGCAAACCGAATGAATGCGAAATGGTCACGAGCTGTTGCATACCGTGCTGTGGCTGCATTAAAGCGTAGGTGTTAACAAGTAAAACTAAAAGCTAAGAGTATCATACTAGTGTATCATGCTAGTATACATATTAGTATATCTATGTGTCAAATATATTAATAAATGTATAGAATATGTGAGAAACCTAGAACGTTCTGAAATTATCGTAATATTTTTTTTAATAATCAATCTCATAATTAATTTAAATTGTTTCTTGATAAAAGAAACTTGATTGTGCTAATGATGTATTTTTTTATATTAAATGTGAGAAAGTTAATTAAAAATCATTATGTTTTAATAAGAATAAAATTTCAGCATTTTAAATTTACACCACGAGAAAAGTACGTTTCGTGGTTTAAAGTTTTGCTCTTCCTGAGTGACACGCGTCACAAAAAACAAAGTGCATCGATCCCAGCGGAGGATTCCGGCAAACAGGTTCTCTGCGTTTCATTTCGCGGTTATTTACGCCCATGCGATTTCGCAAATCCGGCATTTGGCCCGCTGTGTATTTCAACTGAGGATTGCCGCTGCGGGCAAGCGCGGTTACACGCGCGTACATATCGATGCAACCGGCGAGAAAATGACTGGCGATTAAAAAAGAGAGTTGAAAAAGAGCGGGGTCAGCGAATCGAGACGGACGCGCATTGTGAACGATCAATCAGCTTCTATACTTCCATTTATTTTTTTCTTTCCTTGACGTTAGATGAGCATAGTAGACGAAATGGGCAAGAAACGATTCATAGAACGATCATCTGAAATTAGATAATTATGACGCGTACAATGAATTAGTAATTATGATGCGTACTACAGTATGATAAGATTTACACTGTGCTATTAAATCGATGAAACATATAAGAGAATTTAATGCTTATTTTAGTTGTTTCATTCATAATGGTGGTGATAAATAATTCGATGGCGTGCATGATGATGATTGCCTTCTCAATATACGACAATCCCTCGATGGCTGTCCAACTCTATATATATCCCTCCTCGACATTTTGGTAGTTACTAATTATGGGACATTATCGACTCGCGGAAGTTAGTATAGTCTCCTATTCTCCACCTCTGAGCGGCCATTACCGGTCGTACGGACGTGTTCAGAACACTCCTTGACAGCCCGAATATCAAAATTGATGTTCTATCCGGCTTTAATTGAATTAGTAGATCGAGTGCCTTACAAGTCGAACTATTCTTGTAGTATGCCTTAATTATGGAAAATAAATAATAACGGAAATTTTCTATAAATTATGGAAAATTGCTCGTAAAAATTGAATTAAATGAAAAATTAATTCTTATTAAAATATCATTATCTTTAGACTTTTTGATCATAAATATTATTATATTCTTCGCCCTATGTCCATAAATATTGTTATTTATTAAATTTGACTGAAGCAATTAATCATGATATATATATATATATATATATATATATAAACTAAGTTAAAGAAACCGAGATGAGAATTTATATTTTTACGGATTAAAAGTTAAGCATTGAAAATATTACAATCATAATTGGAAAGCATTTTGTAAAATAAAAATGATTAAGAAGTGTGTATATGTATACATATATGTATGTTTCTTGTCAAAATTACACACACACACATATATATATATATGTGTGTGTAATTTAATTTTATTTAATAATATGAGAAGTGTCTGTCAAAAGTTATGTACATCTTGTTG
>NW_017305683.1:115043-122966 GCF_001594115.1 Trachymyrmex septentrionalis
AATTTAATTTAATTTAATAATATGAGAAGTGTCTGTCAAAAGTTATGTACATCTTGTTGAAAGAACGAAATATGTCGTTTTTCTAGGAGCTTTTTTTAATTATTGAATATTATGTTAAAGAAGATTGACACGTACAGACTAATAGAATCAATTTTTTAAATTACATAAAGCAATTTTTCATCGGCTCTCACTACGATTGGATATTCGGCGAAAATAATGCAACAGACAAGAAGTGCCGTATGGTTTTTGGATCAATTCGCTTCGGACAGGTAGAAAAGTAATCTTGAAAGTGTCTCCCGTAGCCCTGTGGGAAAAACTTCGATTCGGATCTTATACGAGAATGTATACGCGAGTATGAGAGCATTTTATTCTATCGCTCAGCTTCCACTTATTTTCTTCGATAAATTATGTCAAAATTCGATTTGGCTGTTACAATCAGAATAATCTTTATTTACACGTATTTGTCGTGACTGAATGATTATTCGCCAAAATTACACATTATTATGATAAACTTAGTCAATGTTCCTCGTGCTAATATATTTGTATATCGATAAATAATAGTTTAATCAATATTCAAACGATTTGTATTTCTCATTATTAGCAATCCAGTCGCTAACTAAATGAATTAAGTTGTTATATTGAATTTATCTTCCGATATAATAAAAAATAACATAATTCGATCAAATGGTAACAAAAGAAGATTTCACATTGCAATAATTAGATATCATCATGTTATTTATATTGCTAAAATACACAAGGTAAAATTTATTTCTGTTTAAACGTGCAAGAATTAAAATGGAAATATATGTAATATGCTTTAAGCACATATGCAGTCGCACATATGCATATTTGTTATAATAAATACTATTTAATTAAACTTGATCGATGTATCAGTTTCGTTATATTCATATAATATGCATATGCAGTTATAAAGATTGAATAAGCATCTTCCATGTTGTTTGTTTAACATTTTATATAATTATTACCTGAAAATTTTGTAGATGTTCTATTGCCCTAAAATTTAATTAGTTATAAAGACTTATTATATTGAGAATTTCTCATTAATTATAAATTATGACAATATTTTGTTCTATGTGCTTGGGCCTATTTATATTACTAATTACTTTTTAAATAAAAACACATACAATGCATTTTTCTACTAATATATTTATTGAAATGAAAAAACCGCACATGTAAAAAAATATTAAAATGAAATAAGCATGTGCAACAAATATAAGCTAATGAAAACCAGAAATAGGAAGTGAAGTGAAGCAGCTGACGTTACCAGAGCTCATGTCACATTATTCTTGCACGCAATGATGCGTAAGTCGTTTTCGTCGAGTCAGCAATAAGCACGATTTTTTCCCTAGGCCCATCCAGTGGAACCGAATAGTCTCTCGCATGTCAAAAAATCCTATTATCCAGCGTTGATCCTCTCTCGTCGAGATGGAAGAGATCGGCAGGCGAGCTCGTCTAGTTTTGTTCGCTCTTCTCCTCGACGTCGCTCATCGCCTGGAATCGAATCGATCTGACGAGGTCACTTTACACGGAGGACTCTGCGTGCCGTCCTTGTACAATCTTTACGATGAGATCATTTCCGCGTGCGATATTCTGAATTGGTGCTAAGTTTTAGATAGCTATACATTATAGTAGAAGTTATGAAAGAAAGATATCGATCGCGCTGTAATCTGAATTTAATTTGAAGAAATTAAATCTTTATTGTGCTTTCTTTACACGACGTACGCAAAATATTGAATACATACAAATTATTGATCTATAAATAAAATATTTTAATCTGAGATAAATACGTTAATTCCTAACTTCTGTAATTGTTTTGTATAACATATTGAATAAAGATAAATACACATTTAAACAATACAATACATGGATAATAAGAGCATACATATATACAGCGCGGATATTGGTGCGCGAATTTCTATATAATTAACGAAAATTTCTACAGTAGGATATAAATGTACAATAATTATCTGTACCATATTACGTACGTTTCGGTTTTCTTCAAATCGTCAGCGAATTCATAAATACAGTCGTAGATGACTTGACAATGATCTTATGACAATGATCTTATGACAATGTTGGAATTTAAATCTATGTAAGACTGAGGATGATCATAAGATCATTGTCAAGACATCTATGACTGTATTTATGAATTCACTGATGATGATTTGAAGAAAACCGAAACGTACAAATAATATGGTACAGATAATTATTGTACATTTATATTTTATGTAGAAATTTTTGGTAATTATATAGAAATTCGCGCACCAATATCCGCGCTATATACTATATATGCTCTTATTGTCCATGTATTGTATTGTATTTTTTAATTTTGAGAGCCCGATTAATGTTTATATATTTACGTTTTTAAATGCTTAATGCAATGCGATCGGAATATCGATCGAGTTTACAAATACTTATATTACATAAAATACATATATTTCTGTTATTGTATTTAATAAGATTTAGATTTGAATATATATAAATCGAACAAACAGATGAGAATTATTCTATACATATATCACACATGTTATTTCATATATCATTTTTTTTGTAATTAGCGAATGTAAGTTTGCATTAGTAATTCGTATGAGTAACGATTCGCAAGTGGTCATTAAAATGAATATACCTATATAGCATGATATATTTCTTCGAAATAAAAATTAAAGTGATAGGAAATAAAAACTCAAAATTATGAACTCAATATACAATATATTAAAAATTTGATATTAAGAGATGATTTTTTTTTTATACATGTGCACATGTATATTACGAATATATAGTATATAGTACATATATTTTAAATACTATACTTGAATACTCAAACAAAAGCAAACTTATACATTTTTATAATATTATTAATATTTTATGTATTATTTAGATTATAAAAATTTATTTGTGGCATATGTAAATTGATTTCTCCAAAATGTTGTATATAAACTTTATCAGATTTGTGTTATTTAAAAAGATATTACTCTTGATGATCGATAATTCCATAAAATGAAAAAAAGTGATTTAAAGATTATAATTATTCCGGCGCCAAACCGCAATGCATTATGCAAACCACTCGAACACCGATGAGTTTTCATTGTAATAAAGAACAATTTCAGTCTCGTTTGCTAAGACTTTTATCACGCCGAGGTATCATAAATAAATTATATTTCTTCAGTGTCTCTACGTATTCCATTCTTTATTCATCCGTATTACAATCTTATTTTGCTTGCTGTTAATCGTATCATATTTATTTTCAAAAATTTTATCACAACAGGAATTAAATAGGTTCATTAAATTGCTAATACAATTTGAATTCTATACCCAGTTATTTATTAAATCCTTTATTAATAAAGTGGCTAAATAATTAATATAAAGCACATTTATGCGCTTTGATTTATACATTCTAAAGCTATGTAAATTATACAAGAATTAAAATTTGTATATCAATTTATATATCAAAACGTAACTTTTGTATTATTTCAAATTATAGTGTTTAGATCGCATTATTGAAGTATACTTATTACCTTTCGTATCTATATGTAAGAGTATAATATAGAGGAAGATCTGACTAGATGACGACTGGATCTACTTAGTGATTGGTAATCCCACTCTCTCAAACGGGAATTAATAGCTCGTCCCGAGTTGTGCAATTAGATGCGATTAATCGGCCTCGTTTAATCTGAATCGTCGGCAACTACGAAGAAGGATTCTCCATCCCCCTTATTTCTCCCTTTCCCTTAGTTCTTGGATATGTACTAGATCCAAGATTCTTTCCACTTCGTATAATTTTGCACTTAGTTCGCTAAGAACTCAGAAAGTTGCGTACTTTCAATAGTTTCAATACTGTGATTTTACGAACAAATCGTAAAATATAATTGATTTATATTTTTGTAATTAGACATATTCAAGTTTTTCTCTTCATTTCTATGATAAAACTATTGACAAACTATCTGCGAGAAAAATATTCCACAGATGAACGATAAATTATGTGCATATTGGGAGATAGTAAGTTCCTTGTTGCATACTCGCACAATTTTAGACATTGAAAGAAAATTTTATTTTTTTTTTTATATACATATATGTCTAATGTGCAAACTTACTCAAGTATTATGTTATCGTAAATGTGTATCCCTCTATAAGATTTTATAGACCTTGAAAGTTGAACGTCGCTCACGCGCGAGGACTAGATCCCGTCTTAAGCGCAACTCGAAGGTACCACGTAACCCTGATTCGCGCCGATCCTTCAAGAGGTTTATCCTTCAGTAGCGCGCTCGGCAATTGCATATTAAATGCACCAGTATTCTCACCCGTTATCCCTGTCTGCTACCTTCACTTCCGTTGCTAGTGTTCTCGCCTCTCTAGAATAGGGTCATGAAATATGACCGCGCCATAAGAGAACCGCCGGCACGAAAATACTATCGCTTTCCAATAATACGTTAGAGAACGGAGGAAAAAGGGGGGAGGATTGCATAAGGGAGAACGGAGAGACTGTTGCGAAAGAAGAGCGATGGAGAAGAGGAAGTGGGAATGAAAGCAGGCAAACGCGGAAGAAAGAGGATAGGTTGCAGAACGAGAGAAGGTGGAAATAAGCGCTATTCGAAGAAACTGAAAATATCGTCCGTTTTGCGGCACTCTCTCGGCCATATGGTGACCGGCATATATCATATTAGAAGCCAATTTTTAACTCGGTGGGGGCACATTTCACGCGATAGTGGTGGTTATAACCCTTCGCTGCTAAAAATCCAATGAATTGATGGGAGGAATGGAGAAACGCAAGGGGGATAGGAGGCCCGATCGTTCATGGGGGCAAAAAGGAGTCGGACGAACAGTGCGCCCACGCTGACTTTCTCGGCTTGCCTGACCAAAGGGAAACGACCGCAATATCTTAGAGTCGTAAGTACACACGAAGTCCACAGCAAAGACCTCGTCGGTCCTCATAAATCTTACGAGGCCGAGCCCCTCCGCGATTTCCCTTTCTTCTTCTATTTTTTTTCCTTACGTTTTTTTGCACGTACCACTCTTTCGCGGTGTGAATACTCTAAATATTGTTTCCGAGAAGTATGAGAGCGTATATACAAATAAAGAAATTTAAGAAGAATTAAATTATTATAGCTAACATATAATCCCGATCTATATAATCGTAATTAGAGAATTACAATGTAATAATGTCCAATAGCAATTTGATTCCTACTAACAATAAGTTCAATAAGTTTGTGCAGCATTTCTCTAAATCTGTTATAAACAGTTGAGATATATTATTATTATATGTATATGTACACTTGACAAGGATTGAAATTCTGGTCTGCCATGAATTACAGCAATTGTAGATAGTATCTAAAGGAAACGTATAACTTAAGTAACTATTATGCAGATGTCAGTATTATTCCTTACTTAGGATCATCATCAACATCGTATTATACTGCACGATGTTATATGATATATTTCAATGAAAGAAATTAATATTTTAAAGTTAAATGTCTATTTAATATTTTGTAATTTGTCTCATGTTTAATAAAATTTATCTCATAAATTTTTATATTTTCCGATGACTATAATTTCTTTAAATGCTATTTTGTATTGCGTAAAAAAAATTTTTTTGATAGAAAAATAATTGATACTATTATTAGATAAAGTTAATATAACAAAATAAAATTGTTTTATACTAGAGATATTTTATTTCTTCAAATAAGTTTTTTTTAATAAATAAATAGCTAGGAATCCAAATTTGCAGCAAAACCGTGAGACAATAGATTGAAAGCTAATAACTTGTGAAACAAAATGTATTCTGTCCCATCGAATGCTGTCTAATCTAATTTAGCAACCAATACGTGGGATTTTCGCGAAAAATACAAGCGATTCAATATAAAAGCTACGTGAAGCAAACAAGATTCCGTGCAGGAACACGACTTGATCAGCCAATCCTCCAAGCCAATATTGGCGTTGCGTCGACAACCCTATCTTTTTCCAGCTAAATTCGCCCAATCATGGAGATTCGATATTGATGCTAACGCATGAATTCTTATTTATATTTTACTTATATACTTTGTGCAATATTATATAAATACGGAAACTGTCTTATATCTTGATATTTGTCTCTGTATCATTATTGCTTCTGCATCTTTATATATTTTGTGATACATAAGTCACAATATATAATAATAAATCATAATAAAAATTAATTATAAATTATTATTCCATTTAATGTTATATACATTGCAATTATTATATACAAACATAAAAATATACATTAGCTTTACTTATCTATTTATTCACAGGCGCAAAGAATAACGAAATGACAGTGGATCGATAATTCTGGCAACCTTTATTTTTCTTTCTATATTTACGAAATGCATAATAATTTACGGTCTGAAGAAGATTCTCTCCTTCATCTTTTATATTATTAGGAATTTTAAGAAATTTTAGTTTTCTTCTAGATAATTTTTTAAATTATAAAAAAATGTAGATAAGAAATGTATTTAAATTAAAACGTTAAATAAGCTACTCTTATTATATTTTTAAAATCTGTATAGTAAAATTAGAGAAAAAAATTAGTTTATGATGCTTCTTTACTTATGCAAATAAAAAATATTCGTGGGTGATACATTATCGGTATTGACAATAGTGTTTCCTGCGTTGGCTCCTTCTTCAATAAAGACTGAATATCTAAAAAGCATTCCGTCATATCACCACATGAATGCGTTAGAAATAAACATAAATAAATATTATATTTGGCACGTGGTGCACACATGATATTGTGTAGTAAAGAGCTCGTTAATCTTCACTAGATGCGTCCCTCTAATGACGGGAATCCCTCTGTTATCTCGTTGGCCTCCCCATGAGCGCACTCAGTCTCAAATTAACCATAATGAAATAACGATCTCACGTTCCCGACGTCAAGAGGATCCTGACAAAACGGTCTCGACGCCCTGTTATCTTAGACGAGAATGGTACCGTGATTTCGTGCTATTACAAGAGAAATGAGAACGCAGCTCTACATTTCGGAGATTTCTTCTCTAATTATCACCTTTTATTGCTCGATACTATAGCACAGTAAACGCGTGAAATGTCTTGAAGTGTCGATCAGATATAACACTTGCGAAAGTACCTCTACTCGGAGCATAATCGAGATACAATACGTCTATTGTTCGCGATGCATTTACAGAGACCGATGCATGAGATGCCAGGAAGAAGGCAGGAAAAAGCGTTACTGCCATGCATCTACCTGCATAGCACGGGCAAGAACAGCTGCACATAAATTTTGTGCTGGCCCTAGGCACCGTTGAATCTTCTCCCTTGTAATCTCAGATTTACTAGCGAAATCTGGTTGAAGTCTAACGTGTGTATCCACTTGTGCATCGGCGAGTCGGGTTCTCGATGAACACGCGAATACGTGGCGGACGCAGGCGCTGGCAGTTATGACTTATTATTAATAGAAGCTTCGAGTTTTTTAGTTAAACGATTACCTTGTTACGCAAGGCTACCTTGTTATCTATGCTGCATATTTCTTGCATATATATTCATTACGCGGATAACATGGTGCTATGAGCTCAACGGCTAAGTTTTAATTTTTAAGCCCGCTTTTATCTCATTTAGCGCGACGAAGTAAGAAAATTTGCTCTATCGTGACCATTTAACGACTTATTTATCTTCTGCAGAATGCGAACGTGCATTTTAAAAAAGATTAATGTAAATTTTTATCATTTAATGTGAAGAACTTGTGGATGTGCATTGAATCTAAAATGATCGATAACTGTATAATGTGTACTATACATTATTAATTATATGAACAAATAAAATAGATACAAAATTTTATTAATTTATAATTCAATTTGAATTAAATAAATAAATTTAAAAATTTTACTTTACTTAAATTCTTTAAATGTTTTGTTTAATGTAATATAAAATTATAAT
>NW_017305683.1:123742-131361 GCF_001594115.1 Trachymyrmex septentrionalis
CAGAAATGGTGGCACGAGGGATGGATATGAGAATATTTGAGCCCATTGTTGGGTCAAACAGAGGAAGCGTTACCATAGTATATGTGTGTAGATATATACATATATGTATTATATATATATATATATATTACATACACACACATACACATATAACGTGCAGAACGTATAGTTTAAAGCGTATAAATAATCTACACTGTGTTAAATATGTCTATAGGATCAAATTTAACCTAATTTAAGTCATCACTGCTTTTACTCAATATATCAATATGTTATTTTATATTACAATAAAATTGGTTAAATTTGACATTATATACAGGGTGCGGCGCCAAAATCCGGACAAATTTCAATTAAAATTTTCCGCTATATTGTGCCTCCGCCAGAGATTGTTGTTGGCGCCCGAGAAAGCCTGATGCTTTTAATAAATAGTCATATTCTCAAAATGGCCGCGATGTTGAAACCAAGTGCGGAGTACAACCGAAGAGCCGCGATTATCGAAAGTATTCGCGCCGGGCGCTCGGCGACAGAAATCATTCGGTTTTTCGGGTATCCGAGATCGACTGTGTATGATGTCTTCGCAAAGTATCATGAGTCGGAGAAGTCCAACGAAGGTTCTGCAACACCGGCGAGGAAATTCCACTCGAAGGAGGGCGTTATCAGGACACATTTTTTTAACAAAGGGGAAAATGTCACAAAAGAAGTTTATTTGCGTGTTCTGACAAATGTAGTGAAGCCGTGGATGGAAACTGTGTCGGCTGGAAAGCCATATGTTTTCCAGCAGGACGGTGCGCCCGCCCACACAAGTCATTTGGTGCAAAATTGGTTGTCGGACAACGTCGACATGTTTTGGTCGAAAGAATTCTGGCCTCCCAACAGCCCAGATTTGAATCCTTTGGACTTCTACGTATGGGGCGTGGTTGAAAGGGTCACGAACAAGTCCAGACATCCAAACGTCGCATCATTGAGAGCCGCTATTGAAGCGGCATTCACCGATATGGACCGTGACGCATTAAAGCGTGCCTGCGCACGCTTCAGACCGAGAATGGAGGCGGTCATTCAAGCAAGCGGGGGATATATTGAGTGAATATGTTCTTTATGGCCTTACAAACAATGGAGCTAAACAATTTTTGTAAATCTTTTCATTGTAGCAATAAAACATGTTTAGAAAAAAATATATAATTTGTCCGGATTTTGGCGCCGCACCCTGTAGTTTTAAATTTAACCATTGTTTTAATGTAAAATAATGATGCATTGAGTAGGAACAGTAGTGACTTAAATTAGGTTAAATTTGATACTGTACGTTTAACAGTGTAATATAATACAATACAATTATCATAATAATTAAGATAAGTTGCGAAAGCAATATAAGTTAAATTTGAAAAGGTAAATTTTAATTAGATATAAACTGGTCGATTGATCAGTTTTAATAGGTTGAATGCTTTCACAATCGATAACCATTGCTATTATATATGTATATACATAGTGTTGCAGACATACCTAATTGACATATATGTAACATGCAATCGACTGTAATTAGCGAATTACATGTACCGTTAATGGAAGTCGAAATAAACGGGACGAGTCTATATTTGACAAAATCCTCATTTATTTGATGTAATAATTGACATATAAATTTTAATTAGTTGGTAGCAGTATTTATAAAATTTGAACAAGCAACAAAATATTTTTCAAGCTAAATTTACAAATAAAGAATATAAAAGGAATAAAGAAATAATTTTACATCAATGTAATTTATTTCTAATATTAGAATTTATGACATTTACTGATTTATTTTTCTAATACATTGATATTGTTTATCATTATTTAGAATATATATATAATTAACTTAAAAAGATATACATATATGTACATACAAATTGTATTAATTTTATAAATGTTTTCAATTTGAAAGAAATATATACTTTTATATAAAATTTCAAATAAAAAATAAAAAATGTTTAATAATTAAATACAAGGAAATGTATCAATTTAAAAATAAAAAAATATTCTTTTTTAGTTCACGCTTGCATAAATTTTACGTAAAAATAAAATTTGTCAAATGTACTTTCTGATAAATAGTTCCAAGCTTTCAATTCATTTGACTATTTTTATACATTCAAAATATTTTTAAATAGCAATTAAAAAATATTTAAAATACAATTAATATTATATTAAATAATATAGCAAAATATACATATTGCAGTGTTCCACATTTATTCATTTTAAACTGACATTTTACATCGCAAAGTGCAGGAAATTTAATCAACTTTGATATACAGTAAACAATTATACTCTTACAGTAGGACAGTCGAGCAATTATTCTCTTCTGCGTACAATCGCCATTTATGACGTGGCATAATTCTTTTTCCGAACTCGTGAAATCGCGCTTCGCGGGGCACAACGGGCCCGTCACAGTACTGCCTTCTATTTTTTGTGAAATCCAATGCCACGCTTGAATGCATCAGGAAAGCGCTGAACATGCTCTCTCAGCTTGTTCAGCGTGGGTAGTTACGATTTCCCGCGTCGCATAATTCGCGACTATTTATTTGCTCTGAATATCAAACCGTGATTTAATGTATAATCACGCTGGGCGCGGGCCACATTAATGGTTATTTAATTGCGTGAGCGAGCAGCGCGATATAGGATTACAATCACATTCGTTTACATGTAAAATGTAGCCGCCCAGCTTCAATAATCATCCATTGACATCTTGCGCATCGATCGCGCGATCCCTTCGGCTGTCCCCTTTACTAACAAAACCACCAGTCTTGCGAAACCCTCGGAGAAGCGCTGTCTGAGAGAACCAGAGCGATCGTCTTTCCGATAGTCGGATGACTCCACGAGATCACGTATACCAGGAGAAAACTTAGCGACCGTGTGGGAGATCAGTTACGAGAGAGGGTGATCGGCGACGATCAAGGCGGAGGCGGGGTGGTGCGCACGTGAGAGAGGAGGAACGAGAAAAGCATTCGGGATTTAAAAGAACTCTCAGCACCCGGTAACTCCGTTGTCGGATGCGATGCGAAAAGAATGACCGGGCCGCTCTTTCCTACCAAAGATGGAAGGACAGAAGTGAGAGGAAACGGAAAGGGGTTTCCGAAGCGGTTCGGTTTGGTTCGGGGCACGACACCAAAGCCACCTGCTCCCAGAGTTTCCAACTATCCGTTAAGGTCCGGGCGTTCGGGGTCAGGAAACCACCAGCCAATTTCTTTGAGTGCCCGGAGTCGGGTAGTCATCGTCCCCGGTGTCCATTGTGCTTCTATTGTCATCGGATATCAGGGTTATTTTTGCCTGATTTGCAGAACGCTCGAATGTTTTCGTTTATCAATGGAGGGCTACGTTCGCATCGCTAAACTCTGAAGATGTGTTATGAGTAGTAAAAGACCACAAATTCAGTCGAGCGATCAGACGATCAAAACATTAGCCTTCACGACGACCATCGTGATATATCTAGACGTTGATGTTTACATAAAAACGTTGCAAAGTTATATTTATTAGATATGACTTAACATTATATAAAACAATTTGTGCAAAATTAAGTAATCAGAATTTGTCTTATTATAATAAGTTTTTACACGTGAGTAAAAAAGAATTTAATTATTTTGTTAGTCTGAGAGTTTATAAAATGATTTATTATTATTTGTAATAATGTAAAAAGATAAATATGTATAGTAGAGAATTTCATATAAATACAAAGTTATATAAAAGATAACATAAAGCTTTCAAGTTTCAGCTTGATTGTTATAATATATCTTTCTTTAAATTGCTTTTAAGCAAGTTAAAAGGAGTAAATATAAGTTATGAAATTCACGGCGTTGTTATTTTATGCAATTCTGCCTGTACGACGGAAAGAGACACTTTCAAGATCGCCGAGAGTATCATTAGAAATATTTACTTCACTCTCTTGAGAACATTAAGATTTTTAGAGGTATTGTTTGCGTTTTCATTATTTTTAGTGAAAATATTATTTAGGTTTACACTATTATTTATTTTAGACACATATTTTAGACACTGATTCTTGAATAAAGAATTTTTACAAAAATTTACGAGAGTGTTGCTTATGCAAAATAAAGTTATATAATAACTGCCAGAAGATTTATAAAAATATATATGTACACTTTTAGTCGTAAGAGTATTTTGTTTGTTTAAATGAAAAAGTATGTATCACAACGAGTTATTAACTTTGGGTAAAACTATAGTCACACACATCAAACCCAAAAAAATATGGACCATCTGAAAATAAGATTACGATGGTACAAGTGATGTCCAACTAACGAGACGTTACAAGTTGCGGAGATGTACAAAAGACAAGACAGACGTGTACCAAATTGGCTCAGGTAGAAAGTTTAAGAAGCACAAGAAAATTTTCTAAAGCGTTAAGAAGCTTGAGTGGTAATGGGAAGGGGATGGGTAAAGGTTCGTAGAGATGAGTTGGGAGACCCGAGATGAGAAACACTCACAACTTACGTTAGATGCAGAAACAGAGAATACCACTAGAAATATTATTCACGAAGAAATATTATTCACGAAAGTTTGGTAATGCAAATAAATGAAATGTTGGAGATTGAGATAGATGAGAAGAGCATAATCCGACTATGACGATATCAGAATTAATGAGAAAACTGATATATTTTGGAATACAGTAATACAATATTTTGTATTATTGTAGATACATAATTGTTATACAATTTAAGAAAATGTAATATTATATTAATGTTTAGGATTATATTAGAAAGCAGTATAGTAAAAGTATGTTGTCATGTAAAAAAAGTTTAAATGTAGAAATCTTTTTCTGTGTGCAAATAATAAAATGTCACAGTAATATTACTTGTTTCATGTGCGCGCGCAAGTGTTTCTATATAAAGAAATCATTACTCCAGCAATTAGCCTTTAACGGTTACCTAACATTAATATCTCGCGCATAATATTTTTCTCTCACCTCGGCAGCGACAAATGCAGAGAAAATTTACCTCTACATTTTCCATCTTTCGACTCTCTCATTCTTTATCTCACTTATTTCCACTTCTCTCTCTATTACTCCCGCCTTCCTACTCCAACCACCTTCTCCCTCCCTCCCTCTCCCCCTCCCTTCGAATCTCATTATGTTCCCTCCTTAATTATTTCTTTTTTTTGAACGCTATTAGTAACTTTCCGCCTGACTTAGTTGTCGCGCGGCTCAAACTTTCATTTATTCCACCTTTAATTCCGCTCTTAGTAATAATACAGCTTCGGATGTAAGTATATCGATTGTAATACCGTCCATTTTAATCCTCGGCTAATTTTCACTTCCAAAAGATTTCAGATAATTAAAGATTTAACATTAAAAGAAGGCAGTCCGGAATGATTGATTTTCTCTCTCTCTGCCATGCTAGGTTGGTGAATTACGGAGCAAACCACGCTGTTATAAATAGGTTTCTTTCACGAAAAATATTCCTTCTCTTGGGAATTAAACTGCTTGCATTTCATCATTCAGAAAACTCGGTCAGGTTCTAATTATCATGACGTTTTTGTACATTTTATTTAAAACATATTTATTTAAACAATTCTTTATTTTTTATAATACATCCCTTATTAGATATTTCTATATTATTAAATTTAGATTCGTTTTAAAAAGAATTTATTATTCTTCATGTATATATTAGCAATATATCTTATGCAATTAATTTATTTTATGCTTATTTGATAGGTTTTGCTCAAGTAAATTTAATCACATAACTAGTTTAATCAGAGAAAAGCTACTTCTAATTTATATATTTATTTAATATACCATACTTAATATTTTTATAATCCAAAATTTACCAAACTGTACTCTTGAATGTTATAAGCTTATAATTTTCATTTTTATAATATTAAATTATCGTTATAACTTTTTGTACATTCAAACATGCATTAGAATTTAATAATTATTATATTATTATTATTTATAAACATCTACGTCTATAAATTATACAAATAATAAACATTACTTTATACAACACAGGATATTCTTTGATTAGCACAATTTTTTACTCAATCTATTACTTGCCACTAATCCAACGGAAGTTTCCAAAAAGAAGAAAAGAAAAAAAACTAGAGAGTACGCAATATCCGTTGGAAGGGGTAGTTCAATGCGAATTACCAATCGATCTATGCCGGTAAGGTCTCATAGGTATAGATGCCCTCGAAGTACGGTCTTTCCTCCTTTTTCTTCGTAGACGGGTGGTGGGTAGCATTAGCGTTAAGAGCAATAGAACAACGTGGCTACAGAGCGTGGCTTAAGGCGAGTCACCTCATACCATCCTCTGCTACAGCACCAGCAACGGTAGAAGCGACAAAAGCGGGGGAGGGTTGATTAATGGAAGGAGTAAAGTCGTCACCGAACAACCCTGGCAGGCAGGCGATCCTTCTCTCCTCCCTTACGCTTCAACCTTCTCTTTCCCACCCCCTTCTCCACATCCTTTACATTTCCGTCACTCCTATTGTTTCTCTTCTTTCCCTTCTGTATCTTTCCTGACAGCGTAACTCGCCTATTCCCCTCGCAGCGTTCCCACCGATCGACGTGAAATCACGGCGGTCTGACTTTTATTGTCAGCGATAATCTTCCGACGGAAAAAGCGAGCGGCGCCCTTCGTAGAATACGCGACCGCCTCTCACTTAGTTTTTGGGAGGTAAGGGGATAGTCGAAGACGGCCACCTTCTGATGGTAAAAGCTCCCTCGCGCCGAGCTGAGAGAAAGAATTGGCGCAAACCAACGACACCGCGTAAAAGTTTGTTTCTTATCTGAGATGAGGATATCGGGAGATGGAGGTGTGAGTGAGAACGAAAGGTCTTGTTCCCTTTCTGCGAATCACAGGAAACCTTCAGGCAACCGATCGAACACGTAAGCGTCATTATTCGTACACAGATTCTATGTTGCTGGCGTATATACGCCGGATTTCGGAAAAACTTTTCAACAGCGCTTCGTTTCACTTTTGGCCTGGAGCAACGACGAGGTGGCGAGACCAGCATGGAAGTCTATTGCGTGACCTAGGTACACCGTCGTCGCAGTCACCGTCGTCACTACCACCAGCACCGCCAACCACCACACAACCTTTGGCCATCTCATAGAAACCGACGAGCCCAATCAATTCAACGTCAAACTTAGCCCCGCAGGAAACTGTTGGGAGCGCGTCCCACCTCCGGCAAGTCACGCCATGACACGCCGATTTCCCGCTAAATTTATTTTCAATGCCCTATCGGATAAGCGTACAGCGAAGGTTTTCTGAGAGGGTATTGGCCGTAAACACACTGGAAGTACTGGAGAGAAAGTATATGAAATAATATGTTGTGAGTCCATTTGCTAGACGAAATATTTATTTGATGTCGCGTAAAATGTTGGCTTACATGCAACACTATCATTGATCGATATATTTAATTTAAGTGTAACAATAATAAAAACAATAATAATAACTTTGTTGTATATTCTTATAAATTGGATGTAAACAATGTTAAAAAAAAGAAAGAGAAGAGAAGAAAAGAAAAAATACAAAGTGCTAACAAAAGGCAAAGCGAGAGCGGTATATAATAAATATATCTAGACATAATATTTATAGAAATTTAATTTTATATGACTGGGTTTCGCTTTCTGTTTAACAATTTATTTA
>NW_017305683.1:131461-137042 GCF_001594115.1 Trachymyrmex septentrionalis
TGCAGCCTATGCTCTTAAAAAGTTAATTATAAGTTATTTTTACGCTAACAGTACGTTTCTCGTAAATTGTTTATCTCTTTTTCTGCGCAACCGTGATTTTTTAACGATACTTCATTGACGAGGAGTCCTTTAAAAGAGTCATCTCATTAATTCAGCACGTCATACTTGTGCTTGGAGAAAGATGGAAACATTGAAAACGAATGGTAGAAACGGTACGGCAGGAAGGGGACAGAGAGGGATAAAGAGTAAGTAATCGAGTGGCTCGCTATGCTTTTAATGAGATCCTCGATGACACGAAGACAACTACGTCAGCGACTCCGACGGCTTCGGTGATGTCGGCGTCAGCGACGATAGCCGTCGTCGTTGGAAACAGCTCGCTTTGACTTAAAAGTGCGACCGGGCATCGAACGGAAAAACCCCCGGGATAATACTTTCCCAGAAGTTCCCGAACCCTCCCGATCCCCGGCGCACTCTTTCTCGGTCTCGACGACCCCCTGGCTCTACGATTTTTCCGTCCGGTCATGAATAGCAACGAGTGGAAAAACAGGAAAGTTCCGGCAGAGGCGACCAAGTTTCTCACCCAAGTTTCTTCTTAGCTGTTGGAACCGCTTCTACGTACTGACTAACGTCCCGCACCTAGCGAAACGCAATGGGCGACCGTGCAAGAACTAACGTTTCATAATTAGCCGCATCATTAATGGGAAAGTATTGGTAAATGTATTGGGTGGTAGAAAAGAGCAACAATTCTCTCAGGGAATGTTGGACAATTTCTAATTGCAAATTAATGAATTGTACAATGTTTTATGTATCAAATATGAATGATGAAATTGATATTATATAGTTTTATCTCGTTACTGTTTCCTCTATTATTCATACATTAATTGATTTCCTGCGGTTTAAATTTACACCGTATTAAAATTTTAACTCCAAATAAATGCAGTCTGAATTTATTTTCAAAATACAGCTAATATAGAGTATACTATTTGTGGAAGATAGTTGTGGTATCACAACAAAGGATTTTGGTCTACGGTAGCATAGCAGCCAAATTATCTCATCGCGACTAGGAAAGCTCGTTATAGAACTAGGGCAATTGTCGGTCTGTCAGAATCTATGTATTCAGGAAAGTTTTAGTAAAGTGCTTCGCGTAGTTTACCGCCGTTTTAGTGATGATATCTATATGAATTCTTCCTTTCATATGTGAAATCAACATTGTAGATATTCTTGGTACGAAGAACTGGGTTTTGGTAGACAAACAACAGTAATCTAATTTTTAGTAATCAATTCTCCGTAATAGAACAAAGTTTAGACGTAGATTTTGAAAGCGTGAAATCGTATTATGTCATTGCATTTGCTATTTTCCTCAAATAGAATAACAGGTTCCGATAATATCAAGTTAGCGACTCGTAAAATGAATTGTTACGAATTAAAAAGTAATTTTTAGTAGTCATTTTAGAGGTTCACTTAATGCGGTTTACTTAACGCTACAATTTGAAGCATTAATTGACTAATTAAAAAGGAAGAATTTTACTAATTGACCAATCAAAAAAATCTTCAAAGCATTTAGCATTAAGTGGACCGTAGCTTTGGAGTCATTTTAATGTCATTTTGATGTCAGGATAACTTGTATTCTTTTTAGATGTTACACTAGCTTGTTTTTGTAGTAAAAATTTGTGAATCAATTTTACATTAACATTTATTTTACTAACATATAATATTCAAGAGAACGGAGGTATCGAAATTTCTGCTATTTAAAATTTACAGATACCATTCTTCTTTTGTGTATTACAGGCTCTTCGAACCGCGCGCAACAATCGGAGTTTTTCGTCCGCTCGGTATTTTCGCGTACGACGAGTAATCGGTTTCGCCGTGTCGTCGTGTATAATCGACGAGACGCGAAACGTTTTTATCGTCCGCTTTATCCCGCAATACGACGAATAATCGCTTCCATCGTGTTGCCGTTTTAAAAACAGGACGTGGGACGCAACGAGAGCGACGCTCGGTTTTGTTGCGGTAAACTCGGTCGACGCTTTTGGCGTCGTTGGACGACAAAACTGCCCCTGCCGCGACAGGTACGAGCCCGCCCTTGTCCCGATGGCGTGTACAGCCGGGGGAGGTTGACTTTTTAAAACGGCGCACGCGGAGGAAATTCCCAGCAGTTCAAATAGCCGTCGGCTACGGCGCGGGACCCGTCACCACCAACACCGGTAACACACCACCGCCATCACTATCATCGTCACCTCCTATTTGAAGCGTCAGACCGCACACACGCACGCGGGATAACGCGGTGGCACGCGGGAACGCGCTCGTTCGGATTCAGCGATTTAAATCAAGTTGATTTAAGCTTTCCCCCGGACCGGCCGGGAATCCGCTTGACCATGTTTCCACTTTCGTCTACCCTGCGCTCCCTTCGTCCCGCCGCTGTACCCCAATTCTATCTCCCGACCCTTCTACCCTCCTTCGCGCCTGTCAATGGGACGCTCTTCGCGCGCGCGCCTCCCTCTTTTTCGATGCTGCCGTTTCCATTTGTACCAACGCGACCCGATTCAGCGCGATCGACACCAAACGCGCGCAACGAAATCGATCTACGAAATGCAGTTACCGTGACCGACGTGCATTGTAGCAGCCGGAGTAAAGGGAGGCTCGATTCTGTTCGCCTGTACCGTCGCTCCCGCACGACACGAAAAGCGCGAGATCGATTTGGTTTGATCTGCTGACCGTTCGTTTCTTTGAAATTTAGATCCACATCGTGCGGATTTCTGTCTGCGTGTTAAGCATTTTTTTAAATCGTGAAAATGAACTGAGAAATGTTCAACGCGACTCAGCACAAGTGAGTGAAGAAGGCCCATAGATTTCTTAGAACGTTCAGAGGACGTCTCTGGATATCTTTAGGATGTCCGTCAATCTCTTTTGGAAGTCCTCTGCTGTATGGAGGTCAAGATGGATCTTGATGCCTAATATTTTGTGAATTTTATGTAAATAGCTTTAGTCTAGAATTTAGCTCCAGATCACAGAAAAGTCAATCATAGAATGTTCTTATTTTAAGACCGTTAGATAATGTCTTAAAGTGCAAATATGGCTTTGTGATAGACTTATGACATCTCAATCCTGTATTAAAGATTGTCTTAAATATAAAAACTGACTATGAATGCTGGACTTAAGATGTGTTTCAGAACTGACAAATAATTGGTTTGCTTGAACTAGAAATCGTTAAAATTTACACAAAAATATTATTAGGCATCAAGATCTGCCTTGATTGAATATGATCTTCTTCTTCTTATTTGAATTAAATATATCTAGCTTTTATACAAATGGAGCAAAGTGCGCAAATATATCATAGCTACGAAATATACAATACATTTCAAAATTGTTTTCCAAAAAAAGTAAAAATTTAAATTTTGAAGCGTTTCTAAATATTTGACTTTATATTAACTTTAAGTAAATGAAATTTCTTTGAAATACTACTTAATTAAATAATAGCATAGCTAAGCAACGTTACGGCATTAAATCTCATCGAAAAGGTCATTCACGGCTGCCATTTCTGCCTGCTTATGCTTCAGAGATCGTTACAGCGACTATTATTAACGTTGCCTAGTGGAAAGCTTGTCATTAAATTGGCGTCAATTTTCAGGAATATGACGGTATCGAGATATTCCTGTGGTGATTTCGTGTGATATCGATTCTGTGGAATATGCCTAATTCTGGACACCATGGGCGCCGTGTGCCGGCAGGGGTATTGCGTGTCGACTAATTGATGCCGGTTTATTAGCTGCCTCTTTCGGCTGCGGAGGCGTGAACTGTCGGAGTATTATTCGACGTCCGACTGCGCGCCAGCGGCAGCCCGATGCATAATTAATTTGAAATTGCATTGTGCGAGGGAGCGAGAACTTGCGCGCCACGCGGAAAGGCCATGCCATGGGGGTTGTGAAACGTATGTATGAGGGTGATGGTGTGATGGCGATACAGGGGAAACACTGCAGGCGCAATACTGAGGCTCGTACCGTTTCCGGACCTGACGTGCGGTATTGTTCCGCGAATGGTTTTAAGGTCGTACTCGCCTTGTCTCCCTTCGCACCACCGTCTACCCAAGCTCGACTCCTTTGACTGATGCATTTCGCTTGAGCCCTCGGCCCATTTGTATGCACCACGCACATAAGTCAGGTACAAAGTTAAATTGCCGCTACATTGTACCCCAAGACGTTGGACCAGGTGATACCAACAAGTCGCCCTGAAAGTCTCGCCGTCGCAACCGGCGCACGTTCGCCGAGAGGTTAAACGTCTCGAATCGGCGCGTGTCCTCGTCTTCTTCTCTTTATCCTTTGTGCGCTTTATCCATGCCGTCTCTCAGACTTTTCCGCAGTTCGGATTCGTGTCCGGAGTATAAACCGTTCGGTGCTCAGTTTAAGCGTGCACCGACAGCGACTCTTGCATAATTTTTCTTCTTACGGATTCGATAAAAGTAACATCTCCGCATTATGATTAATGTGATGAAAGGTGCATTTGTATTCCATAACTTAATGCTATACAGTCTAGATTGTCTAGAATATATCGGTTATTGGGATATTGGCTTCATTTCTTAAATTATAGTAAGATTTAGAACTGTTAATAATCTATTGCACAATCGCGCTGATCTAACGACAGTAATTTGTCAGCTGCGTTCAATAAATTATTAAGCTTCGAATTGTTTCAATTACTTTGCTAAATTATGAGAATAATATGAGTTGTAATAGTATAAATTTTTCACATAGCTTTTAATAATTTGTAAAATATAAATGATATAATATTTACAATATATTCCATTAACATGTTCAATCTACGAGAAAAACCTTTGGAAGAACTGAACTATATACATTTTTTGATTGGTAAATGTTTTGTTAACTAGAGTAAACTATTTTTACATTTGCTTGCACGTTTACACGAAACATCAATGTAAAAAGTATACTAAATGAAATATTTGTCGAAATATCGAAACTTGAATTAAATTTTCTGTAATTGCGTAGCGAAGCATGATTCAGTTTTCGGCTTTTAAGCAAAGACCAACGAAATTTACGATCCAATTCAGTATTGGAATGGATATGTATTAATCTGTACAAAGGCGGTTATCATTTTTAAGCAGATTATATTGATGAAAATATGATGCGTTCAACTTTTCGGGCCAAGTGACTAAAATTACGAGATATTGCAAAAGCAGCGGAAATCACAATAAATTGTATCAAGGCAAACTCGCACTGCACGAGAAATAGAATTGACAATATACATATAACAATAGAGATAATTTATTATTCTATAACATAACAATTATTTCATTGAAATTAATTATTATGTCCAATGTTGTATTTATCGATCGCAAATGATGGGCACTGTGATATTTAACATATCCATTAATACCCATATTAAATGTTTGGTAAAAAGTTACGTGCGCCGCTGTATATAAAGGAGCTGGATAAGATGAAGAATATTTGCAAAATTTCATTTATTTAATATCACATCGCGAATGAAAGCAAAATCCTTATATAAAATTAATTGAAATTTGTGCAATATTAATTGCATTAAAAATATGACACTTAAATTATATATATATATA
>NW_017305683.1:137142-144675 GCF_001594115.1 Trachymyrmex septentrionalis
ACTCAACCTAATATACATATATATAAATATAATTTGTGTGTCATATTATAATGTTTTAGAACAGACTGTTAAATTTTTACATTAATTCAGTGCATTATGTACAATTGTAAGATGAGCAAATGTGATAATGTATTCGCATTGATCGTATTTTCTGGGCAATAAGTTCTAACACATACGTCAGAAATTTTGACAGCTGATAGTAATGCCAGCACGTGTTTCAAGAAAAGACAGCGGCACATTCTGTGGGTGGGAAACGCCCGTAACTAATGGGGAACGCTTCGCACGTGCTGTGACGTCTACAATTTATCAAAACTTGTTCAGAGTTATTTTACGAGTTAGGTGGCACGATACGCTCCCATACGTGGCTGCACGGAGCCAAAACGACCGCACGTGCATTTGGATCAAGATAACCAATGATTTTGACGAATTATGCGACTGCACGCTGCGATTCGGTTCACATAACAAATGGTTTACAAATTATTTCGATAGCAATAAATTTATCTCTTGCCATGTTACACAATATTTACATTGCTTTATCATGCAATGTATAAGCCGTTATCATCTGTGTTATGTATCAACCATAGTATATTTACTCTGTAATAATTGTACACGTTGACCTTTAACATCAAAGAAAATATTATGCAATATTAAATTACAAAAATTAATATTAATTATTTCAATTTTTTTTAATTTATAAAGTAATATGTAGTAATAAAAATTCTTAAATGCAATAGCAATTAATTTAACAAATATTCTTATATACATTTTTGGACAATTTAAATCATATTTAATAACATACAGTATTTAAATAATATTATTAAAATTTATTAATTATTTCTGTTGCTCACTGCAATTGTAAGTTGAATCTTTGCGAAACCATTTATTTAGTTGTTTGCTATTTGTTATAGACATGAAAGTATATCTGCTTTCCATTCTGTCACAATTAAAGATAAAACCTACATTTTATTTTACGTTGTTCATTTTCATTAAACTTAGTGATTGAATAAAAACTAGAAAATCTATTGAGAAAAGTTTATACCGTATATTACAAATTTCTCATCTTCTTTATTTTACTTAAATATGTTGTACAAATGACAAGTTAATTTATTATCTACACATTTTCTTCATCAAGGTTTATATATATAAATATTATATTCACATATACATAAATATATATATTGCATTATTTCGTTTTAGATTACCTTTCGCGAAAGCTATATGAAGTGTAACGTACATAAATGCGTACAAGTGCGTACTCTGTGTGCACTTTTTCTGTAGATACATTTCAGTTTCCTTTGTTGTATTCTTATCCATGTTTTCCGTTTTATCTTTTCTGCGTTTCTCTAGCTGGTATCTGGATTTTCATTACCTGTGGAGGGCGGATCCAGAATGAAATATATGACGTACTTCTCACTAATCCTTCACGCGAAGTAGCGTGGAGAAAGATCGTTTATCTATGAATGCATACCCGTTCTATTGGCCGACAAAACAAAAATAAAATATATTTTGCAAAGGTGTGATAAATTTGGAAGCTCGTTTGTTTCATTAATATTATAACGATAAATTTTTGCGTAAATTTCCTTGTCAACAATGCACTATGTATTACTTACCAAGTAATTTGTCAACGTACATGGCATAAAAACGTCTAAGCTGATGAAAAGAGAATAATTTGTCTAAACTATCTAGAAAATGATTTTCTTAGAGGACAGCATTCTGCTCAAAAAGGTTTTTTTTATTATTTAAGTAAAAGAAGGTATTATAAAATATAATGTATATGTTATCATTTTTTAATGATAGAAAACTGTATTACATTATACCTCTTTTTATTTATGCCGTAAAAATAATTTTACAAAAATTTCCACGAAGGGAAACTTTTTGTAATGATATTTTTACGTTACTCATACAGTCACATAATTTATTGATAGAAGACCCCATCCATTTGTGTTATTAAAATTTTACTGATTTACCTGGTATATTAGATTCACAAGCGTGCTCCATTCCGAGTGCTAACACATGAGGTTGTGCACATGTCTTTGACGTGATATATGAAAATGAAATATGAAAATTAGTTTCGTTATTTGAATGGTTCGCCATTTCTCAAGGTGTTCTCTTGCATCAAAGCAACTGTTGTGAGTTGAAGAGATATACGTTTCAGGGAAGTACCGTGTGCGATTTACTGTACGATTAGATTTGCAAAGTTGAAATTTACTTATCATATTACCATATTACATTTATGCAAATGTTTGGTAGCGATTCAATATAATAAAATAATTATTTAAATTTTTAAAAACAAAGAATAAAATTGTAAATTTTTGCCTAATTCTGTTTTATATAAATCAAAGAAGTTGATATAGATATAAAAGTACAATCAATTTATGAAAAATTTTATTCATAAAAATAAATTTTAAAGAATAAATCAAAACATTTAATATAACGTTAAAATATCTTAGGTATGAAATATTTTTGAAACATTTAAAGCAGCAAGTTTGTTTCATATATACTTACAATGTTAAATTGCAATGTTAAATTTATAATTAAAAGTAGGTACATATAAAGTATGTGATTTAAGAATTACGAATTATTATTTAAATTTTGCAACCAATATATTCTTATATCTTTTTCTTTATATTTTGCAATAAAATATTTTTTGCTTGTACATGTCAACATTAATTTTTCAAAATGGTGCTTTTTCCACAAGAACACGAAATGTTTTGTTTTCTTTTTTGCCACGGGCTTTCATTGTCGCATAATTTATGCTCGCGAATGAAATATGTTTTTCGTCATGAATGTATGTGAGACAATAAAAGAAAGGTTGGCTCTCTACATCCGGTTAAGCTTAACGTAAATGAGTGGGCATGAATTAGCAAACACTTTTCACACTCCTGCATAGAAAATAAACTTTTGCAAACACCATGCCACCGAGTACTAAATAGTACACAAAATTTATCATTTAACTTTTATTATTAATATGTATAGTATGATCTTTGTGTTTTAAATTTCCTTTATTGAATATATTTTTAAAAATACAAAGTTTTAAATTATTACATGATTTTGTGCAATAAGTAGTTTGAGTATGTGGAGTATATAGCTATGGAAAAAATGCATGTGTATTTATCAGAAATATTTGTCATTTTTATCATATAGAAAAAAAGAGAAGGAATTGTTTGGAATGGGATTTTTGTGGAAACGAGAAAAAATTAATTATAAGCTTTAGGAGAAAAAATTTCTATTTATTTGACGCTATTTAAATTAATTACATTTTGATATAACTGTATATTTTCTTGTTACAAATCTCTTTGCGTAACTGATAATATAAATTTAATGTATTATTTAATGTATTATTTAATCGATTATACTGTGTACGAACATAATAATGAATCAAATATTTTGCACCATCTAATATTACTTGACAAAAAATAATGGAAATGGTCCGCGATTCATTTGACGAAAGCTCACTTATTGTTCTCGCATTGTAAAACTGAATTAATTCCCGACATTTATAATACGTACATATATACAATGAGATATCGAGAATCATATAATTTTCACTCTCCATACAGCACTGCATACCGGTAGAATTCGGGAAATTATCTCTCGCCGTTTCGACCGAAACAGGTGGCAAAGTGATAAATTCCTCTGATATTTAATCGCTCGATATTGATCGTTGACCGAACAATTTGTTATATGCATACATATATGTATATATATTTGATATACATGTATATGTGATATAAACTCAGGAATAGTTTTGATTTTTCCTGACAATTCTAGAAATTCTTTAGAGAGGAATAGAGGGTGACCGCAAAATATTACCGCTATCCACTATCGCGTCGGCTTATAAACGCGAACATAGAGCTGGCAAATAAGCGTAAAGCATACACTTTCTCGTTAGCATCAGATCAACGTGGATGTTCCCGGTTTATGCACCTATAAAGCTTCGCTCGCCCTCATCGCCGTTCGCGTCGCTGACGATGCGAATGGCGGCAGAGGGTGACGGTCGTGATGGGAACGCGATGTATCCTCTGGTCATCGGCATGCGGCGTGTAGTTCCATGAACACGGAGAAGATTAACTGTGGTATCACTATATGCGGAAAGGGGTTAAGAAGGGTTGCATGGACGAACGATGAAATACGCGATAGAGAGATGGGAGACCATAACGCAACCGGTTTGATGGAGCTGCCGTTACTGCGATCGCGTTGAAACTGAAAGATACAGCCGATTTCCGTGTCTGAGTACGAAGGAGAGTATAGAGTAAGCTAGAAAGGAATAGATCAGCGGAGGCATCCGTATAGAGAGAAAGCAGTTGTAGCAGAGAATTGAGCCGCGTGGGACAAGAGTGCTGTTCGCTGTTGTTCTCCTGTCCACACTTGTGCACTGAAACTCTAACCATCATAGACTCTGCGTCGGATCCTTTATGCTATCTCCTCCACTCACTCGAATTATCTTTCCCTGTCTCGCTCGTGTTCCTTCTCCTCCCTCCCTCTCTCCTTCTCTCTTGCTCACTCTGACGGAATTCCACTTTCCTCTAACACTGGCCCACCCTCTGTTTCCATCTCTTTCTTCTCCATCGTCGCATGGCTAGCCGTCCTTGGTCTCTGGTCCTCTTTCTCTGATATGCAGGGTCGTTCACTGGAGCACTTCAATTTGCATTACGCTCGACCGCGCATAGCCGAAGGATCAATTAAATTTCTATTAAGCGAAGCAGCCTTTTCCGTCCACCGTCCCGACCAGGCTTAACGCGCCGCAGGCGCACGCGTCATTTATCGAAGAGATTATTTGCATTGTCTTGTGTCGAATTTATAAATTACTTATTATTTTATATTATTGCTTGCTAGTATTTCTGTCTTCCAATCAGTAAATTTTGCAGAAGAAAAATAGAGAAAACGTGTAAGACTAATTATATAATTTACCACTTTAAAATATGAATTAAATTGCAAACATCATATTATAAATTAATAAAATTTGTAGTTATTTGAAGAAGTATATAATTCAGATTTTCCGGATTTTGCCTGCAGCAAAAAATTATATTTATGAAATATTAATATTTAGGAATTAAATTATATTAGATCACGAATTTATTTTTGCATAAATTAAGATACGTACAATTTTTGTAGAATAAATTACATCTGAAATTATTTTATTATATATGAATAACTTAAATCCTAAATGATACCTTCGCAAATATGTTCTTTTTAAATTATACATATAATGCGTATATAATTTAATATTTGTAATTATTATATACATAAATTTTATTATCTATATATATGTAATATTTTCATAATCTGTTTTAATATCATGGATAAAAATTACTGCTACCGAATTGGACTTACATGTATAAATATAGATTCTTCAGTAAAGAGACAAAATAGAATAAATAAAATAAAGGCCACTAAAGAGAAACGGAAGTTACATAACAAATCGATATCGGAAAAAGTAATTCATTCAGCATTAAAGTACTTTTTTATTTGGTAAAAACTGATTTTATTATCCAAATTTTAGATGCTAGAAATTCGAAACCGTCTTCTCGTTCGTTGGACTATGAAATGGTCTTTTTTGGAACGACAGAGCTTACTTTGGACACTCATCTTCGTGTCGGTGGCATGGCTATATCGCTTTTTATGGATGACACCATATGGTGCCAGTTTTTCCAGAATATGGATGATAATAAGAAATAGGGATAAGTTATGTACATACGGTAGCTAGAATAAGATTATATATATCAAAAAGTTTGTAATATTCTTCTTGCACAATGCCAGGACTATCGCAAAGCGTAATTTATCATGTTGTAAACATATAATAGCTTACTTAGTATTACTTATTTTATTAACAAAGATATAAAAGAAACAAATTTTCAACCGAGATTGAATTTTATCGTCGAACTGAGTTTTATCGCCGAAAAAAGTAATTTGGGGAGGGATGTAATTCTCTTTTATAGAATTGATTTAATCGGCGAAGCTACTAATTCCGGCTCCTGGAAGACGCTTTTTCCGGACCAGTCTTGAAATCGCTTTTTCTACTCTTTGCTCAGCTTACTGCGGAATCCTTATATTCGCGTCGGCGATATACCGCTTTTTATCACCAGCCCCATAACGGTTGCATCATTCTCTTTCTCTTCTCGTTACGATCGGCGACTAAGACAGGCAAGCTTGGCCGCCACCAAAGGGGATTGCAAAAAGGTTATTTGCCGGCCTGATCCGTCATGAAGTCGGACGGGTGACGGGTGTTTTTATGTTTCTATGTCTATGGGACGAGGATATGCTCGACCTTGCTGCACTGCACTACCGTTCGCGAGGTAATCCTTGATTATCATGATCGAATTACCGTCGTACTGATAGAGGTACATGTTCTTGTATATGTATAGCCAATCAGCTTACCTCTTTGGCGGTATACAGCAAAGTTGTAAGATACACCGCTATATATAGTTCCTTTTTATAATATTTCTTAGGAATACCAAAGGAAAGGAAAAAGATAGGCGAAATCTATAGGGAAATTTTAGATTATTTATGACTCGATCTTGTGTTTCTTCGATATAAAAAGGAATGCTAATTAACTCTTTGATGCACATATTTCAGATCTTATGCAAATTATTAAAAAGCAATAAAAATAATTTTTTTTTTGCATATATAATTTTTTTTAATGTAAAAATGGAGATATTATCTTTTACATTAAAATTTTTATTAGCGTTAAATTTTAATATTGCAGGGAATAATTAAGGTAGATACCTGATAAAATAAAATGAGTTCTATTATGTTAAGATAATTTTTCAAAGTATAAAAAAAAAAGAGAACAGTCTGGAAGTCTAAAAAGCTATCCTTTCATATGAGCACTATCCGAGGATTAAAGCGAGCTTTCCGATATCGTGTAATCCAATATATTTATTTCTAATATGTTTTAATTACATTTTTTATTGTATAATACAAATTTTGTATTATATGCACGTATGCATATTGTATTATACATATACATATTTAATACATACAATTGTTAGATATTTTTACGATTTTTGTAGAAAAGATTATATAAAGTTTTTTATATATAAAGTTTGCATGTGTCATGTAATATATAATATGCTTTTTATTTTTCTGCCTTAAGCAAAGAAATACTAAACATTATTTTAAATAATAATTATGCTATATAATACAATGTAAAAATATCAAACACAAGATAAAAAACAGAAAAAAGCATGGCATTAGAACAAAATTGCAATTTCTGTCTCATTTTGCACGCTGTACAGACTAACAAGTTCAATTCAATGAATTGTTATGTACGCCGAAACCTAATTGACTCTGATCCTGTCAAACAAGCGTGTGCCGTGTTGCCTCGCACGCAGCGATTACCGGCATGTATCCCGCTTGAATACCGTCATTCGATGAGATCAGGTAAGCCATGGTTGCAGATGTTGCAGGAAATGTTTCGTACATAATGTGGTTATATATGTATAGTAACATTGTACAATGTAAACAATATAATACATATGTGTAATAAGTTGTATAAAAATTATATATATATATATATATAATTATAATAGT
>NW_017305683.1:144775-152876 GCF_001594115.1 Trachymyrmex septentrionalis
CGATAATCCTTGATTATTTCTGCACTGTAATCTAAATGTAATCCAACTCAGCAAATTTTAATGAACTTATTATTCGATTGGGATAACGCGTCGCATAATTAAGTCGTACGATAAATGGAATGAACTGAGATAGAGAAAAAGGGAGATAGAAAAGTAGCATTGTTTTTAGAAAAAAAGAAACGTATATTTGTTACTATTATAAATAAAACTCACTATTCATAATTTAAAGCAATAATATGAAACAATTTATCTGTCAATTTAACAGTTTTACGTTCAACATATATCAATAAAATTAAAAAATAAGTAAAATACATATTATACGATTAATAAAAATGCAATCTTAAATTTAAGATAAATTTTAAGCATATTTAATTTCAAGCTAATTTATTATAAAGAATAACTGAAATTCAACGAGAGACACATATACATATGTTGTTAAAAATAAAATGTTAATCTTAAAAAGGTATAATAAATTTTCTAAGACATGCTAAAATATTAAAATTAATATTTTTGTACAAAACTGTCGTTTCCTCGATCATTTCTCGTTCATTTCTCGTTTAATCAGTCACAATACATGAAATATTTGTACGCATATACGTCAAATAAGTTCAAAAATGCTGTAACTTCATATGTTGAAGTATTCATGATACCAAGTACGTATTGGACCAAGTTAAAAATGCACGATGTCAATGCTCCCTCAATCACATAACTTTGTAGTAATCGATCTTTGATTCAAAATCTTTCCTCGCTGCAAAACGTGCACCGTCATACGGACAAATTCTTCCGTTCTTCATCCTCCGTTCGGTTCCTTCCGCACCCGTTTCTTTACTATCTGTCCTCCTCTCTCGCATTCACCTTCTCCATCCCTCTTTTCTCCTTCCGCGAGCGTCCCAGCCACCCGACAGATAAAACTTCATCCTTCGCTCCGTTTCTCACACCGTCACCCATACCATGCCATTTATATACGATTTTTCTCGTAATCGCGAACATCCATTTACGACGGGCTCCTTCAATTTCTCGTTACCCCCAACCCGCGGGCCCACCCGTGCACCTTACACCCCCGTCGTGCTAGCATCGTGCACCCTTCTTCGGCTTATACCCCCTCCATCGAAGCCAGACGTCCTTTGCTATTGATTTACGACGGCTATTTGCAAGATCACGCCGAGCGCGTTAAAACTTTCTACAACTGCGCCACGCCTTGTGTCGTATTGCTTCTCCTAGCGATTACGCCGAGTCATTCTGAAATGTTTCTGAAAGTTTCGTCGGGAATCGGACGCTGGCCAGGCGTGGGCGAGGAAGCCGCCGCGAATCGCCCGAGGCTGTTGCTGAAAACGTGCCGCGCCGTAATAATTCGTTCTGCTTTCACGCCACTTTCCTATTACGTACCGCCAGTGTATGAATCCGCGAGTCCATATTGTGTTTGAAAATATTATTATTTTTATGAAATCTTCTTTCTAGAATGATAAGAACGCGATCAGAATGCTTTCTCCTTACTCTGCATGAAATTTTGTTTTCTGCATAAATACAAAACTTAATAATTGCAATAAGTATCTACTATGATGTGTTTTGAAGTATAAATAAAGAAATAATAAAAATGTTAACAGTTAAAAATTGAAATCTTTATTAATGTTTAGAAGAAGATAAAAATAGTATACGAGCCAATTTGAGATATATAAAAAAATCCTTCTCTATCTTTTTTTGTCTCATGCAAAAATCGGAAAGTGTATATATATCTCTGTGTATGAGTATATTTGTCCTCGGTACCTATCTAACAGTCAATCGGTCAAAACAATCTCTACGTTAAAACATCTGGTATCAGATCGAGTTGCGCTGCCAACAATTGGAGATGGTTATCATTTCCGTTTTCAAATTGGAATCGTGTCAACCTTTCAAAAATTCAAACAATCGAAAACCGATTCAACAACAGTCAGAGCTTGTGTAAGTGCTTAAGATAATTCAGAAAATCTTTTTGTTATTGAAACGATTCTTTTTTTTTTTCAAATATAAAATTGCTGTCGTTTAAATCTTAAAAAGTCGTTTAATCTTAAAAAAATTTGAGCTATTATATTGAAAAATTATATATACTTAGCAAAGTTAGAAATATTCATGAAAAGGGATGAAGAAAGAATTAAGATAAATTACATTTATAAGGAAATTGATTGTTATGTAATTCTTTTCTGTATAGAAATCTTCAAAAGAGGAACTATTGAAAATAAAATATTGCAATTTTTTATCATATTGTAATTAAAAGGCATAATACAAGAATGATTTACTTGATACAAATAATTTAATTATCTACAATTCTTTAATAAAAATGTATGTAAAAATTTACTTAGTCCTTGAATCCATTTAGTCATTTAAAAGTTATTTATCTAAAACTGCAGCAAAATATGGATATTTCACTGCATAAAGCTGTTATAAGCCAAATTATTTATTGTTTTATTTTTTGTAGTTAGTTTCAGGATATGTATGGCATAAAATTGGATGATATTAACGGTATTTTAACTAATACTTTTAACTGATATTGTACAGCCAAAATATCTTTAAATAGATAACGTTAATAAAATAATGCATAAAATCCGAAAGGAAATTTTCACAATACGATTAATAATGAATTACCACTTACCACTTAACTAACGTATGACATTGTATAACGTCATAAATTGTATAATGCCACTGTTGTTAACCAAAATAATATAAAATACAATTGCAAAACAATTTTGAATAGCATATAAGCCATTGAATCGGAACGTCCACGTAAAATGTTTATGCTAAAACATGCAGCCGCCGAATGAAAAGCTTAACGCAATACGGTTACGTTCAATCGCGCGTGCTTTAAAATAATTGAAACTTCAATAATTAATGCAAATGAAAGTGTAAAATGTACATCCATTAACGATGACGCTTCAATACGTTCTCGCCATCAATGATGTAAAATCACCGATCGGATCGAACCATATGCGAAATCATGGAACGTATCGCAAGGGGTTGGCGGATGCGGAAACCTGGTTTAACGTGTCGAGGTATGTACCATGGCCATTTACGTCGCTAGCATATGAAAAGCTAGTCTACAACCGCAGCTCGAGCACTCTTGATTCACCTCTGTCGACTCGTAAATGAATCCACTCACTTGATAGGCAGTTAAAGCGCCTGTTGCTTTAAGGATCGCATGTGAACTCATTGGCAACGTAATAGTTACAGGACTTCTAACTGTTTTTATAGGCTTTCATCGCGGATAGTCAAATTAATTCTCTCATTATCATTTATTCAGTCATAAATGTATAAAGACTTTAATATTATTCATGAATCTATTTCGTAGTAGATTCTACTTTTATTACAGCTAAATTTAATTATAAATTATGCAATTATAAATTGATGCAAAAATATAAATTTCTATTTTTTATTATTTAAAATTTTATATTAAAAATCTGGACTTTTATATTGAAGATTTACGTTTTATAAAATTTTTTGTATATATATATATATATATAATTATTATTTTGTGTTAACTTTTAATCTTTTATATCTACCTATGTAAATTGCACCCATGTGATTTTAAATATCTAGTATAACTTTTTTATTATTAACCATTTTTATTTATAAAATAAATAGAATTTTATACACAATAATTTTAACTTTTAAAATTTTATAATGCTTTAGAATACTAAATTTGTTAAAATCAATAAAAAAATAATACATATATTTGTTTTAAATTTAACCGTATATAAATATTGTTTATTAAATTAACGTATTAATTTTTAACTGATTTTATTTTAGTAAAATTAATCATAAATATATTTTATGTAAATTTATTGAAACCTCTATCTAATCTTGCATCTGTGTGTCCAATAAGTTTTTAAAATGTTCTTCAATTTGTGAATATATAAATAGCTTGTTGCTTGATAAATGTAGTGTCGCTTATAATTTTTTAATTCCATCGCCGAAAAATCACACATCCAACGTGTGGAGATTTTTCCGATATGAAATTCTGTTCACGTTTACGCCGGTGCTTCCGACACCTTTTTTCACGTCCTTCGACAGTTGGCAACAGCTGTTGTGAAAAGCTGCCCAAAACGAAGACATAGTTCTTCAACGAAATACGAGACCGTTCCGAGAGTTTATTTTTCTTTTTACACGTCTGAGAAAAACAAGGCATATCAATTTTCCGCTATCGCCGTCCCATCTCTTTTCCCCTGTCTTTCTTCCAGTACAAAATAGATTGTCTAGAGCAAAAATCATAATTGAAATAACTCCTTCCAACTATTATTATATAATTTTGTATATACAAAAGTGATTGTATTATTAACTTATTATAATGAGAAATTGTAAGCACTCTTCTATTTATCGTTAACATAATATAATATGAATTATTATGTTAAATATTATTTATTGTAATTTAAAACCAAATTAAAAAATTTTTAACATGAAGATTTTTATTAATTAATAAATAATTATTATAGTTTTATTTAACTTTTTCTTTAGATGTTATTCTACTTTTCTTACTTGATTTAAAATATGTATATAATACACATAGATATATGAATTTATTTATTATTTTATTAAGAAAACTGTTACTAAAACATCTTTCGTATTAATGTAATAATTAGATCAAGATTACCGCAAGATAATAACAGGGAGGCAAAATGATAATATGTGGCACGTGTCCTCATACTCCTCACGGCACTGCGCCCAACAGATTCCGGCATGCTTTCGCGCCCGCGTTACTGCGCCCGAAAATATACCGGCTCATAAACTGGAACACTGTGTATGCAGGCTTATGGATGTGCTGGGGAGATGGGTAGGCAAGCTGGAAGGAGATTTAGTGAGATCTTAGGGTAAAGTGTGGATATTGAGGGTATATCACTCACAGGTTGCGGTTGCGACCCACCATTTTCCCCTTCATCGTCGATCCTCTTCGTAGGTTTCTGCCGAGAAACGCCATCCAGGTACATACTTGCATGTGAGTAGTAGATGCTAACCCAGTGCGCAACACATACCGATCTAGCGGTACGGATCGGTAGGCAGTCTCGACCATTTATGTGTGTCCGTGCCATTAGTAACCCACAGCCCAGTAACATCTTCGATGGTAATGCAAATCGGAAATCCGCCCACTCAATTACACCAATGCAGTCCTAATCATGCGTGCACTGGAGCACATGCTGGAATCAATGTCCCAGGTATCTAATTCGGACGAAGTCCGAATGACGAAGTTGACGCGTTAATACGAGTTTGTTGACCCATCTTTGTATTTATTAGAAAAAAGTTGATAGGCAAATCATAAAATAATTCGTAGAGTACAGATTGAATGTAAAATTTAAGTTGAAGTGCCCAACATAAAATAATTAGCAATTGACGATTTCATAATGCATTTGAGAATAGCTGAATAATCAACTAGGTTAATTATTTTATAAAGGTATGCACTTAATGAAATCAATTCAAATTTTGTAAAGCAGGTTCCATCATATATTCTTTGCATTAGATGGGAGAAACGTGCAAATCTGCAGAAATGCATCTCGTTCATTGATAACTAGGGAAAACAAAAATATTGAAATCGCATTGAGCAAATATTGAACATGGACATAAGAATAATATGACGGTATATCCGTCAGTATGTTCTCGCATTTCATATTTGTACAGCAAACAAACAGCGATAAAAAAAATCACATGATCACCTGTGAAAGCTCGCGGTTGATATGGAAACGACTGATAATGTCTTAAAAAAAAAAAGAAAATTGGGATTCGGATCGAGAAACTAGAAAATAGGAAATCCAGAAGCAAATTAATGAACTTTGCTTAATTCTTAGATTAATTAAATAATCGTAAAAATTTTCATTATTCTAGTAAATGATACAATCGATTTGTGCACGCGCACGCGTACGCGTGTATCAATTTTTTTATGATGGCCTCCATTAAATAAATAATTATTACTAGGAACTCATATTAAAAAGTATTGAACATTTAAACATTTATATATCGCAAATATATAGCCCAGTTAATTTGTCTATTTATTCATAAAAATAATTAATATTAATTAATATATTTTGTATACTTGCATAACAGAAATTGCATAAAAGACGCACGAAACAAGCATTCATTGGTTATGTAACAATAATCTAACAATAGAGCTGTGTTTACGGATATTTATTTAGTACCTCAAATTTATATAACAAACAATAATGATGAACATTGTATAACACCGCACGCGTATCGTACAAACGCGATGTGAGAATGACCGGTGGGTTCGAAGCCTTAACGAGGTTTACAGTCATAACGTAAGGAAGATTCATGTCTCTGAGAATACATATCTTGATTATATTACATTACCATGTAAGGCGAGTCTAGTGATAACGAATGTATAGACAAGGTTCCCGTATCCATATACGGTCAGAGATAGGCGTCGTCGCCATGCCGAACTGGTCGCGTACGAGGTACACCCACTAATGGGAATTAGCACCAGTGGCACAATACTGTCCTCCCTATTCCCATATACATCGGGATCAATCAAATCTCCAATACCGCGGTGAGCTTCTCGATGACTACGTTTACAACGTAGACCGCGAGCTCATCAATCCGAACCTGCTTCGGCTGGGGAGTCGATATCGGTTTCTCCGCTTGCATTGTTATCGTGTACCCACCCACAACGTAGGACGTCTATATCGGGAGACGGAGTTCCGCAAGATACGACATCGTAAGGAAATCTGTGGAAGGTATTATCCTTCGTACGGAAGGCGAATGGCAGCGTAGCGAGAGCGGATATTTCAACGTACGCGTATCCACGAGGCATTTATTTTTCGTCCAGGTTTATGCAAGAGCATTTGCATATTTCCGCGGCATCCGACATTTCGTCGTTCGACAGCAAACAAATTCGCTGTGAAGACTGACCTCCGGCGCTTTTCGCGCCGCAATATTTTATTTCACGCGATCGGATTTGATATTTAATCACATTGCTGTTACGCATTTCAAATCTATGAAAAATACGTACATAATTAAAAATAGAGGAAGGTAATATTTTCGCGATGAAGTATATAACATAAACTTATACATATACCTCTATAAAGATATTTATATTCAGTTTCCTACACAATTTAAAATCATTATGATATATTATTTCTATTCACGATATTTCGTGAAATTGCAATAACTTCCAAGTATGTATTTACAGTTGTTATTTTCAAGCATATCGATTTTTTCTTACAATATATGTATAATTACTTTGTTCATTTTCGTTAAAAATAATAATATATAAATTAATATAATTGAATTTTCTGTGCAGTAATATCAATTTTCGCAAAATAAATTTAGTATGAACTAGGTATTTTTATCTTCTTTTATATTGCTTTGATCTCTCTTTAGCCTCTCTTTCATATTTATTCAAAACAGACGGTAATTTGCTGATTAATAAATAAATTTGCCAATGATAACATAGAGATGGAGGATTATAGTGATTAGATCGAATCGATATTCGGGATTTCTGTTAGAACCCGTTATCATCCCTCGTTCTCGCACTTGCACATAGAACATTCCTAACGAGGTAAATATGACGGAGTCCTGGATCTCCAAGGTAAGGATATCCTCGGCGTGAGGATGCAGTCCACGTACATGAGGGTGAGAAGAAATAAGAAGCGAAGGAGTTTCGAGTTTCGTTGAAGCTTTCATGATAACCATGGCAGATCTTCTTGTATTCACCCTTCTCTCCCTCCCCTATCCCTGTCGACCCTTTCTCTATTCTCATGTTGCTTCCACTTCCTCTCCCTTTTCTACGAGACCGTCTCTCAAGGTTCAGGTAGAGGGTGAGAGCACTCACTTTCATGTGAAACACCCCGTACGTTACAACTAGCCGAAAGAAAATCAGGTAAGAACGAAATGCGCGACATGAATTCTTGGGTAGGCAGACCGTTCGTTCTACCTCGTTTGATATTTCGTCATAGCGAATTGCTGTAACAAACATGGTCACAGTTTATTACATCTTAATCCCATAAAGTACGATCGCGGACTACACATTTAATTTTTTTTTTCGCCAAACAATGAATTATCTAATGCGATCAATTATATAATGCGATTATCACAGAAAAAAAGAATAACTGTTGAGAGCGATCGGATA
>NW_017305683.1:152976-157061 GCF_001594115.1 Trachymyrmex septentrionalis
TGGACTACACATTTAATTTTTTTTTTTCGCCAAACAATGAATTATGCGATTATCACAGAAAAAAAGAATAACTGTTGAGAGCGATCGGATAAGAAATATTCCCATTAGAAGGAAAATATTTATTTAATTCTGAATGGCCAGTAGAGATATTGCTCGTTGATAAACGATTTTGTAATCAGTACGAAACAAAACATCCTACGTGATTTAATGATTATCTAGATATTTAAAATAGATTTACTAAGAATAGGTTTGTAGGATGGAATATCTCAATAAATATTTTGTTTTATGTCTTATAAATATTATACATCTTATAACTTAGTTCAAAATTACAAATACTATCAATTTTATTGAAATCGATAAAGTTTGATTTATTGTCAATTATTTTTCTTAATACAAGCAAGTTACCGAACATTGACAAAAATTATGAGAATCGACGAACAAATGGGTTTATGTTTTATTATAAATAAAAGAAAAACAAAGATATAATATGCAAAAATAATAAAATACAATTTTTTAAATTTTAATTGATTAATCTGTATTATTTAATTATATAATACTTTAACATTTAATTATGTAATCCGGAGAGAAAAAATATTAATATTTATAGAAGGAATGAGTAAAACATTGTTTTTATATCATTCTATATAAAAATAATTTATTCTTCACTATAAATAATATTTTTGAACAGCAAAATCGTAAATTTCAATAGCACGGGTCAACAAGTTTGAAACTAATCTGAATGTAGATACACAAATGTAAAATGTAGAGACACTCTTGACCAAGTGTACCTGGACTCTGGAATGTATCGCAACTATTCGCAATCAAAATACGCAGGTGAACAATGCCGCAATGTTTAGGTATGTGCGCTAAATTTAACTCATTTCAGAGTATCCACTGCTGTACACTAGATATTCCCAAAAAGATAAAAAAACCAAAAAAAAAAAATTATAAATAAAACTTTCTATTTTTATCTCTACTATTTTTATCTCTATTATATAATATTGAATATTTGTAAGTCATAAACATTTTATTTTTTATTTTAGTATATTACACGTACATTTTTGTTGCATATTCCATTATGTTTAACATGATTCTCGATGTATTTATTATATCTATTTTTTTTTAATAATAATTTGCAATTACATAATTGTGACATAGCTAATAGCGACATAATGTTCACGTAAGAGAATGCAATTTCTACAAGATTTATATATATATATATATATATATATATATATATATATATATATATATACACAAAAGGATCTGAGATGTTTCAATGAGATCCATTTATCAAGCTAGATGAGTATACGTGCAATCTCTGATAGATCTTAACATCTACTAGCAACTTTGAACGTATATGGTATTTACTTAAATCTTAAATGAATGAACGTCTTGACATTATTGCAGTTTCTGTAGAGAGTTTCGAAAATCTTCCTGGAAAGCTATACAGAGGTTAATTCGTCCTTGTAAAGCTTTTAGTATTTCCAGCAAAAGAATTGCACTTGGTAATAACGCCGATTAAAACAGTCTGTGCTAATGGAAATACTCATTTTTTTACGTGCGAGAATTTTGTAGTTTTACACCAGTATATGTCAGTGTGCGAACATAAACATTCTGTTTTAAACATTCTGTTTTAAACGTGTCATAAAATTTTAAATAAAGTTAAAATAATAACGAGCAACAACTCCTATTTACTCTTGTCTTGAGATTCTTGTCTTTAATTTATTGAAATAATATATATTTTTTGAAGATTGCATAGAATTAATATCACGAATACTTGGATATAACAATATTTTTCATTAACGTACTGCGTATAATAAATATTATGAAATAATATTAAAACCATTTTTCGTGAAACAGAGTATGAGAATAAAGCATTGTATCTTGATTATACGGTCATGATGCCAGGAGCTAGAGTCTTTATTCTTCGCGGGAATTAAACAATGTAGCAAAGTGCAAAGTACGAAGAATTGGCGGAATTTTTCCTTCCATGCGGCGAGACGGAGCCGCTTATTTTCGTGCATGATAAATTTCCAGGTGATTACACCGCAAGCTTCTTATTAGATTCAGCCATTCATTAATTATACGTTAATTAATCATGCTACTTCAGTTACCCCACTTTCCTAACGTAACGGAGATGGCTATTCATCTGGAGGAGACTGCCTTGTGCGCGGCATTTTCGCGAAAAACGAGGCCACCCCTTATACCACCTTCCATCCTACTTTCCAACAGTGAATTTATTAATTAAGCGTCCCCTTTTATGTCATTAATCGGTTACGCATTTTTCTCGCTTTTTGCCAATATTAAAACGTATCTTACTTTTCAAAATTTTCCTTTGAAAGATTCTTCGACAGAGCTGACTCTTATCTGTATTATTCGCCCTTGGCCTTTATAAAAATGGACGTACTCTCTCCAGATCACCGGAACAACCTTTTATCGAGTGGCCTTTGCGACGTTCTCAAGAAGTCCTTGCCCTTTCGCGTAGCTACCGTCATTTTCATTGCCATTCTATGAGAAGGGTGCGAAGTCTGAGAGACGTGCAGGAAACGACATTGCACAAAGAAGGAAATTCCTCGTGGATTTTAGTACTTTTGTATGGCGATCGATACTCGATACATGGCACAGATTTAGATATCTGCCTTCAATAAGCGTGTTCTATTGAGGTTTATCTCACTAACAACATTGCCGGTCTTATAGAAGAGAAAATCGTAAAAAAGAAAAATTGTACTCATTGCAATATGTACTATTTTAAAAGTATTACTTGCAAGTGAATAATAAAATAATTTAGCCTCTCTAATTATATGTTTATTATTCTAATTAAGAGCGTGTGCGAGTAATTATTTCACGGGAAAGTACTTTAAGAGTAAAATATCTAATATTTTATGAATATCTTTATAAATAAATATTAAATAAAAGATTTTTAACTTATATTGCGAATTTATTGTGAGATAGATTATCAGATTATAGATTGTTAGATTGTTCCATTTTTTATTTAATAAGGCAATTTTTATGCTAAGAGAAATATACAAAATGCAATGGTATTATACGTACGTAATATCAACATTTTGTTACATTGCTCAATAAACGCAGAAAATGTATGTTGTTTTAAATAATTTCTGTATTCTAGATCAGTCTATGAAGCGGGTAATGTAATTTTTAATGTATATATGCAAAAGCAGTTTACATTTCGAAGTAGAAGCATAGACCGTACTCCGTATGTTAGTTACAAAAGGTATAATTAACTTTTCAAATGCTTGTGTGAACAGTGTTTCGTGACTACCTACGCGAAAGTACAAATTCAAGGCTGCAAAAAAAAAATAAAGTGGAGAAAAACTCATTTCACGTGTTCCAGTTCTCTGAACTCGATAAATTTCCACCGCAGATGCTAATCAGTGCAGACATTGACTTCTAAAGTTTTCGTCTGCTGTATAGAAAAGGAAAAAGGAGATAATAATAATAATGAGAATAAAATCATAATCATTCATGATTTGTGATTCCGTCCTACAAACAGTTCGCAGAATATCTTTACGAACGAAGAAAATAGAGAAAATGTATAAAATTATATCTCCTGAGTTGAGATCTAAAGTTACAATTACTATGTTATATTTTTTAACAGAATATATAAAATTGTGATGGAAAGAAAAAGAGAGAGAAACTGATAATACCTCGCTAAGAATTCTTTTACGAAAGAAGAAATAACAAAAGATTCATTGAGAAACCCATCTGCGTGAAAAGTTAGTTATTATAAACCTATCTGTGATAATAGCTAAATTAATTGAATCGGGATTATCCGAGCTTAGCATTTAACCCTTGAAGCAGAGAGTTATTAAGATACGATTTCACCCCAAGACAATCTTTAGGATCGAGTTTCGCCTGAGATAAGTCGCAATTAATCTGTATTGTGGGGATTTCGAAATTAATTCGTACCACATAGGAAATATAAAACAAGAAGATAATATTTTTTGTAATTTTCTATGCTCCCATAACTAATTGTTAATATATTTTTATTATATACAGGGAATAAATTGAGTAATTTATTATATTATATAATAAAAGATAATCTATCGTATGTATGTATATAT
>NW_017305683.1:157161-163592 GCF_001594115.1 Trachymyrmex septentrionalis
AAGAGTTATAGGATTATTTCTTTATAAAACTTGCAATTTTGTTTTTATAATGAAATGACTTTATTTACTAATATTCATAAAGATTTGATTTACCATTTTTTATATTAAATTCTTAGTACATTCAAAATAGTAAGTTATCTATTATTATTCATTATAATAATTAAATTAAGCACTGAAATAAGAATGTCATAAGATAGAAGTAATTAAAGATTAATGAGAATTAAGCAATGTTATTATATGTCTTTGGGATTCGGTTCTTGATTCAATTGCGGATGGTGAGAGTCGATACTTATAAAATGTCTTGAAGAGTAAAATTAAATTGACTATAAATCAAAGGTTTAAAATCAAAAGTCGAGAAGTTTATTAACGTGTCTGTCTGACCCTGTCTCCACGATAATTCCTCATTTTTCTTATTTTCTTGGACTAGTTGTGCAAAGTTCCAACTCTTCAAAGATCAAAAGTCTCATTACTAAGCTTTCCGGAATTAAATCTCTAAATATTATCGAAAAGAAATGTTCTCCTCGAGCGTTTGAATAAATCATAGGCTCCAGTAAGTATGTCGAAGGTCTCCATGCTAATCGATCTGTTGTCTTCTTTGATTTCTCATATATACAAAGTAATCATTTATGTATATGTTATATGTCTTAGAATGAACAATGATTTCACGAATATAATTTATGCGAGTTGCAACGATGCAATTGTCACATGTGTTATAAGTAATTAATTTTTGAATTAATTATAGTCAGATGTGTAGTAATTAAAATAAATAGAATATTTATTATTAGTTTTAAGCATCAATACTTTTTTATCGCTTATTTTTTTATAAGGAATACAACAAAAATAATATAAATTAGATTTTTATTAGAGTAAAAAAGAATAGCAACAAATACAGTAAAAAATAGAATAATATACATAAATAAGTAACACAAACAAAAAAAGGCGAAGATAAATGCAATAAACAAATGCAAGTATTGATTTATATATTATTAAAAAAGTAATTACATATATTACTAGATATAAAATTAAAAATTATTTTTAATAAAAAATAGATATTCTTTAAAAAGTATTAACTTTTTTACATTAAATTAAAAAAAAAAATATTAGAAATTAAGTTTAGACTTACATGTGATAAAAATAGATAGTAAATTCTAATTATTAATTGCTAAAACAGTAAATAACTTATGACATGCAGCAATATAATACAATAGAACATAAATTTAAACTATAAATTTTAGATTTACAGTTACAATATATCAGTTTATACTGTTTATAGTATATAAAGTGAACAAATACAATACATATGTTATAGAGGATATATAGAGAATATCTACATAAACTCATAAATCATATATATACATAAATATTATATAAAAATGTCTATTATAAAGTTAAATATTGTTTTATGTTTATTGAGCAATTATTAATCATGGTATTACTGTTGGAAGTATTTATCTGGAACTAGCTTTCTCTAATAATCTCCAACCTGAGTCTGGAATTGAGCGGCAAACCACCTCGGACTCAGCCACGAAGTCCTCCCTTCACTTTTTACTGCCATAGCTCATTAGTCGTCGTCGTCGTCGTGGTCGTCGTCGTCTCCGCTCCGCAGCTCATTTGTACGGCCCCTCGAACAGGAGCAGATTGGCCAACTAGCGGTGGATGACGGCAGGGATAGAAATTTTTGGAAAATTGAAATATTTCACGTACAGCGAGCTGAGCCCGTCGACAGCTCAGACCAGGGGCGAATAGCGCCGAGGATATTTGGCACGCGTATATGCACTCCGTCCTCGGCGACACAATAGATTTACGTATTCGGGTAAAAGAGGTAGAACAGTGGTACTACGATAGCCACGGGGAATCAGCAATTTTGGCAGGGTTCCAACTGTCGCAAATAGGTATGCTGTGCTAACAGTAGAAAGGGATGTACAGTTCTTCTTTTTCTGCTTTCCTTTTTTTTGGCAATTCACTATTTTCGAACGTGTACAGACGTACGCACAGAATGAAATGTGTGTATGTAACGTGTGTATCTATATTTTAATCAACATTCCCTTTCTAAGACGTATAGATACATGCGGCCCATACAATTCGTCACGTTCAGACCAGGCCATTTACGGGTGTATCCCGTCTGGCATCGATCCCGTCTGAAATTCGTTGCGGGAATGAAATAAATCGATTCGAACTGCAACGGAACATATATCGCAGGCTTATGTGCGATAAGTTATATAGCAAGACGATATTTTGTACTCCTCATAATTTTACAGTTTTTGGCCATGTATTCTTTATAGACCTGAACTCTTTCTCGCACTTGCGATAATACTGCAATCTGTGTAATGTTAATATCACAATTTCAAAGTTAATTTTATAGATAAAAATAAGTCTCTTAATCCTTTACGTGTTATTATTTTTACAACTAATTAATTGATTATTTAACATTTTTAAGTTTCTAGATCTTTAAGATGCTTACAGAAAAGAGTATTGATTAACTTTAGAAAAACGCAGCATTTTGATCATTAATAAAAGATTTATGTAATTCAATGCAGTTGCATAATTAATTTGATGTTACCACATTGTACAAATATCTATTACATCCCTTTACAATATTCTCTTTAATCTACATATATGTAGATTAAAGAGAATATTAAGTTTAATATAGATCATAATTTAACATAATTTTAAATTAATAGTTAAATTTCTCATTTTGATTGTTTGTCTTGTCACTTCAATTATAAATGATGTTAATAATAATTACTAATCACATATCCGAAGTTAGCTGATTATTCATTTGCGAGTTAGAATGATGCATAATATAATTAAAGCAAATACTGTATTTATAGAGTAGTAATTTATGAGTTCGTCACAGTTGCGGAAATCAGACTTACAATTGCAATGGCGCGATCGGTTATCGATATGTATCAAACACGTAATTCCTGGTTCTTGTGCGTTCGAAGAAGCACAGATCTCTCGCGCTACTGGCAAAAAAGTTTACACACTGCGCTTTCCGGCAAGTGGATATACACGGAAACCCTCTTATACACCAACCTGGTCCGACCTGGTATGTACATCACGCCTACGCCCACGTTGTCGGAGTAGGCGACTCTCAGGTACATACATACGCGACTCTCGCACAAAGGAAACGATGACGTGTGTTCCGCGAGCGTATTATTAACTTCAAAACCGGTAGACATAATATTTCGCCCATTACACGCTGCAAAGAGATCGCGGGAACATAAACCTTATCGTGCAGTACAAAGCACGCTACCTCTCATGTGCCGGAGTTTCTTACAACTTGACTCTCTCGAGCGTACAAAAGATTCCGAAAGAAACTTTCAAAACATTTATTACACTGGACTCTCGTCTCGCGAATTCGATTCGGTCTTCTCTGTTTCGTAAGGAAGGGATCTATACTTGCCTATATCTTCGTTCGTATTAAAGATTGAGAACACTAACGTTGTCCATGTTGCGGATCAGTGTTCGCATGTGTTTACGTTAAACTATAACTCTCTTTGTCAGATACTGGATAATAAATCTGTCGACACGCAAACTCATTTAGGGACAACGAAACTTAATGCCGCAGTGCGGAATAATAAACACATGGGAGTTAATCGATTTTGAGAATGCTGATTACTGTCACAAAGTTCACGTGTTCGCTCGACCAATTTCGCCGTGTCACTGTCGTACAAACTACTAGATTATTCCGCAAGTCCATGCGACTTTATACATAACATTCTCCGTTTACTTCTCGTTAGATAGAAATCAATGTATCGATCGATGAATCGACACTGTACATAGCTAACCAAAGTGATCACTGTAAAGTGATCCACGTTGCTGATCCCTGGGTAATGTATCGAATATTGAAGGAATACAGCTTGGACGCAGATTGCCGGTTAATCGAGCCGGTCCCAAAATGATTTATTAGTGGATAAAATTGTCGTTAGTGTGAGCGGGTATACGTATATAAGGGTCACACGTGGCGTTACTTACGCAGATGTGGGCGACACATTTCAGTTTGATGAAACCTAATTGCTACCTATATGAAACGAATAGACCATTCCACATTCGGAATCCTCCAACTTTTGACTGCTCCGCAAAACGTGATGCTTTTTACGCCACGTTAAACGATAATTTATCGATCGACTTTAAATCTCTGGAGGTAACACTCCGCGAAACGCCTCGGCCAGGTGCAAAGTCAGTGGTACGTGACTCCACGACTCATTCGCATAAAATCTGATTTAACGAAACATTCATCACGGCAATCTGGTTTTTTTCCGCAGATATTTAAAAAGTCATTTATACTTCAAAATTGCCATGTAAGAAATGTAGTTTACGTATAATAGGCATAACGATATACAGCATGATTATGAACTGATAGTACGCCCGGCAGGGTTGGTAAAAAAAAACTTATCTCAAACGTGTTTTAAACTATGCTTAAAATATGCTTAATTGATGTTTTTAATATGTTTTTTTATAGTATTGTTTAAAGCATATTTGAAACATTAAAAAGAAAGAATACAGTATGTTTTATTTTCTTAAAAAAAAAAAGTTTTTTCCAACTCTGACGACCAGGAATGAAATAATTTTACATGAGAGAATAAATAAAAATGTAAAATAAAATTGTTCCATAGTTTTCTTTTGAAATTTTTTTTTGAAAAATTTTTTCGAAAAAATCGATTTTAAATATTTGCCGGGTACGTTGGCATTTAACTGTGTTTCGACTTAATGGATCTCGCTATAGACTATTATCTCTACTCATGTTTGTGTTTATTATTATTGTACTGAGTAATTAAGAATGCACAATAAGACAACAAAAAGATATTTACGCATGAAAAATTTTATTTCTTTATAAATTGTTGAAAATGTTGTTCATTCTGTCGAATACAATTCTGCTCTTCGAAGTAAATTTCTGAGAACGCTTTCTAACGTGTTTTGCTGCTTTAATTTATTAATTAAATCCGTATCCGACGAATATTTAAAGTCAATTTTTTTTTTTAAACAAATCCTCATATGAAACAAATTTATTCTATATTTTCGTTTTATTTTTTCATATACAATAGAATCATCCTCTTCCCGCTTTCGCCAATTTACGTTCCGTACTACTCTAGGAAAAGAAATGGTTTTTGCTGGTTTTAATTATTTTATTTAAAACAGTGAGGGGATTTTATAGAGACAATAAAGAAATAAAATAATAATAAAAAGAATTGTAAAAAAAAAACATTTTTGCTTCCAATAAATCGAAACGATTAGATAAATGTTAAATGAAAAGTAAAGCGGGGTATAAATCATTTTGTAAACGTTTCGATGTTAAACGGCTTTCGCCAGCGAATGTAGCTCCATAGTGTACCGCATTAAATCGCAATAAACGACAATATCCACGGCATTATAATCATCGACCGCGCCTTTACAACTGCTCGCAGGCGCTCTTAACAACACGTGCAAACCGCAACCAGTTTCCATTCGAGCGTGGAAACTCCGTGGAGAGATGCTGCACCTGCGATTAACCCAACCCACCCTCCAGCGTTGCTCCCTACACTCGCCATCGGGGAGTAACTGTGGTCCTACACGAGCATGGTGTACGGCGCGCGTATTGCGCACGTTACGGCGATTTTCCGTGCGCGAAAGGGGGGAGGGACCGACGAAAATTCCACGCTCGAAATCCGTCGTACATACGTAGCACGTAACACTCCGCAGGAAAGTTACACGAAAGCGAGACGCGCCCTCGTTCATCCATCCTCTCCCCCTACCCATTTTCCGTCCTTTCTACGCCGGTCCACCTAGCCGAGCGGAATTGCCAAGAAGTTCGCGGCAGTCTGGATGCGTCCAAGTGCCGCAATTGTAAGACGAAGATGAAAAAAAAGCAGAAAAGGAAAAAGAGATTCGCAAAGGAGAGATTCGAGGAGAGCGATATCTAGTGGTATTCGGAAGATCGGCGGATAGCAATGCGTTCTCAATCGAGAGAGAGCCGCGCGCTCGTTCCTACTCGAATAGGGTCGGTGATCTTCCGCATGACGAACGGTAGCTCGATGAAAAGGAAATAACGCGGGAACGCGTGGCCGAGAGATAATAATTTCGACACAATTCCACTGCGACAAATGCGTTGTTATATCCGATAGGCTGACTACTACTGCAACGTTACAGCGTTATCGCGCTGCGATAACGTGGCACGAAACGTTCTGTTGAATCAATTTAATAGTCACAATTAAAAAAAAAAAAAAAAAGAAACCGTATTTATTGCATTGCAAAAATGGAATTTAAACCGCTTTCAAGATATTTGCTACATGAATCATGGCGAGAGGAAATTCTCACGTCTGATTACGTTGAGCCGGGATGATCCTGCGGCACAAGTATGCCACCGCAGAATGCGGCACGTAAGACGTAGGTGCAGAAAGATATATATGCGTGGCGCGAAATAGCGGCTAGAACTATTGTGCCACCAGTTT
>NW_017305683.1:163692-165528 GCF_001594115.1 Trachymyrmex septentrionalis
AGGTGCAGAAAGATATATGTATATGCGTGGCGCGAAATAGCGGCTAGAACTATTGTGCCACCAGTTTATGCGCGTTCGGACACTCTAAGGGCCGAGCTACCAACCGACCTAGGACTATCCCCAGTGTTAGCAGTTCTCTACGGTGGCACAACTCCGCGCCGACAATTTACCGCGACGTCGCGCACGACAAATTAATTCCCGCGATGCTAACCACCTAACACCTTGTAAACTTCGAAATGATTAACTACCTTAACTGTGCGCACAATAGGTACGGGTAGATAAGGCTGATCCGCGTGACCTCTCTCTCTCTCTCTCTCTCTCTCTCTCTCTCTTCTCAAAACCTCTATCCCAACTGCCAACCGCCCACTATTACGTTATGCGTATTCGCGATTGTATTCGCGGCTGGTTACACCACATGCAATACAGCAATTATGGCCATGACCAATAAATCAATAGCTTATTTGCTAATTTTGTTGTGGTTGATTGACCGCTCTAAGTGCGAACAGAATAATCGAATGCTCATTTATCGGAAGAAAAGATAATCGAAATAATTATCTCATATAATTTTTTTCTATTTCTTTATCGTGATTTCTCGAAGATTTACTTTTGTTATATATTCATGTTCGTATTAACACCGCAGACATGTCACCATATTTCTCATATTTTACCTAAAATATTAATTAAATTACACTAAAGTACATTGCAATAAATGAAATGTAACTACTTCATTATAATCGTATTCCTTTCTATTCAAGTATATAGTTATGAAGCTATAATATTGTTTCATAAAATTGTACTGAGAAATGAAGCAGTTGGACGTCGCAATTGTTATGTGCTTGAAAACGTTTCCCTCCAAGTATATCTTGGAGACTATAATCTTGAAGCTTTTACGCGATATTAATTTGCAAGCTCAAGTAGCCGTCATAAATTTGGATGTAATATTGATCTTTCCATGAAATTCAAAGACGGCTTAATAAATCACGCCGTTCTGCTGAAATTATATTACCATAAAATTTAAGAATTGTAGAACATTTCTCTCTTTTTCTCTGTCTACTTTTGTGTGTAAGTTTTAGTTTTATGCAATATCTACGAAAAATAATATGTTTGTTATATCTGGTTACATTATAGTTAGTAACATATAGAGAACATACATTGTTTGTGATAAATATAATATCCATTTTACTTCATGTGAAGAAATGCAAGTTTATTAAATATCATGGATATTAAATAATATCTATATCTTGTAAAATGCTGATCTTGTTGGATAATACATATTTATCGAAGCATGAGAGCGCACTTAGGGATTTCAAAATCTTCGACGCGAATAATCAATTCGAGATATAAAATCACAGATATCGCTGCATCGGAGCACAAGTTTGCACGCACCGCGTAAGAGGGGATTTATTTTTGGCCGTTGCGCAACAAACATTTCATCGGAGTAGTGACAAGGACTGAAGTTATCGATCCGTAATAAATCTCTCCGTTATACCGGTACGGTCGAAGCTTTTATCCGTATAATGCCATACAATGGCCGACCGAACCAACCGGTTACAAAATAATACGACCCTCTGCAGATTTCCTGGAAAATACGCGTTTCCCTCGTCATAGAACCAGTTTGTTCTCATTCAACAAATCGCTTTAATCTCGAATCGCACGAATTTGGTCGAAAGCTTTCAGAGACGACGATCCGAGTAAAACTCATACGAGACGTCCGTATAATACGCATAACAGATACAAAATGACGGTGTTACTGCTCAAATGCATACATACAAATAAATTATTAAAATAGATAATCTGTACTTTATATTTACACGTATGTATATATATATATATATA
>NW_017305683.1:165628-179240 GCF_001594115.1 Trachymyrmex septentrionalis
TTGTTCGTTTAAATGTCGAGAAGAATAATCCATTGATACTTTCGGGATGCATTTATAAATATAGAATTGCAAGAGAATATTTCCCTCCGACTGAAATTAAATTATACACGATTAATGTCTGTTTATAAATGTAATTATCCCGCTGAAATTATTGCAAAAGTATAAAATTAATAGCAGATGAATGCAGTATGATATTCAGTTTTGTCGAAATTAATCTTAATTTTTAATTGAAGTATTCGGATGGTATTGTCTATAAAATTGTTTACATTTACAAAATCAACATTTATGAAACTTTCATTATGATATAGCTTTAATCATTTGAATTCTTTTAATAAAATCATATTTATATCTTTCTATTAAAAAATCTGTTGAAATTTATCTCATTGTTACAATATTATTATATGAAAATTTAGTATCCAAAAACAGATAGTAAAAATTAGAATAAAAATAACGGAAACATGTGCATACTTAAACCTAGAATAAGAGATAAAAAGAGAGAAAGAGAGCAAAAGAAAAAGAAGACAGAGATAAAGAGAACCGAAGATCACCGTAAAACAAGAACTGACATTATGAGGACTTTCAAGTCTTCCTAACCTTTGGAGAACTTGATAAAGTGTACGCATCCAACGATCACAGATTTTACGGCGATTGCCCGCTATAACAAAGTTCTACCGCGACGCGTGTTGGAGGGAATGTCAAGCCATCTCGAAGTCTGGAACGCGATCATAAAAAGCTGAATGAAAATCCATTACTTCGACATTTCTCTTCGATATCCGTGATATTCGAAGAATTAATCGGACCGTTTCATTATTTCTACCGATAATAACGACGTTCTCATCAGATTTCCTTTTTCTTCCTTCAAACACAATCAGATCGTTCTTACTTGCAGACTGTTAGCGAATGTAATTTAAGTTACTTTATGCATAGAATTTATTACGTAATATGTATTACGAGATGTAAAAAGTTACACCAGCAGAATTAAATTTACAATACAGTAAAGAAAGTTTTAGAACCATCCATTAATTAAGGAAGTAATCAACGGATAACACTAAGCTGTATTAATTAAATTTTTTGGTATTAAATTCTTCTTTGCTCCAAAAAATTTATCTATTTAATACGAATAATATTACTCATATTTAGGCAATGTCATATTTTGCTTATCTTAAAACTCCATCTGTAAATAATGAAAAATACTCAAGGTTTAAAAGGCGATGACCATTCTGAATTTTTGAACGCACTGCTTCTTGACAAAACTCTGAGACACTTTCGATCGCAGGTCGAGAGACATATTCAGAGGCGCGGAATACATTGCCAGAATATAACGCGAATATCGATACCGAATGCGTTTTATGTTCTCTGAGAGATTGGGCGAAGCAACGAAATCACGTTCTGTCGTGTACATAAATAACCTTACGTGCACATTATTTCGTACCAGTTGCGCAATGCAGCTGAACTTACGGTCGTGAATTACGGGATATCCAACGGTTGAAATGGGCACTAAGACTTACTGAATTACTAGAAAGAGATGTTCAATAAAAGGCCCACTTTTCACAGCTATGTGTCTTACGTCGCTATTCTTGCATATGAGATCTATTGTTATAAATACATCCTTAAATTGAACAAATGTTCTATCAAAATATTGCATCATTAATTTAAATTTAAATTTTGTAACTTCTTCCAAAAATGTTATGTCACAAGTCATATCATCATGCTACGATTATTTTTAAAAATCTTCTAAAAATTTCGTGAAACAATGTTAACATTTTGTAAGAAAATCATTTTTCTTTTAAACCTTAATGTAAATCTTAATAAATGTTTACTTCGAGTGTCTCCATGACTGCTTCCTTTTTAAAGTGCTTTAAGTTTAGCACTGACGTAAATGTTCCCTGTTTAACGTTTCCCATTACAATCTTAATGAATACTCAGCTCCTAACTGACTCTTTCTCTCATTCTCTGTTATCTCTTCTATTTTCTCCTCCTTAATCCATTCTACTATTTTTAAACCTTACCGGATATCGATACTTTTTTCGTAACTTACTATTCACAAATTGCTATTTTTGACATTTTGTTTTGCCGGTAATAAATCTATAGAATTTTAAATCACGCCCTATGGAAAAATTAAATAAAGCACTGCAAAAGAATACGAAGCAATCGGTAGTTAATCTCAGAAAGTATATGTGCAAATCACACGAACCTCGGATAAACACTATTGGTAAACAAACCGGACTGTGTGCAGTTTCCTCGTTTAATTAACAGCGAGAATATTTGATTCTGACCTTTGTTTACAGTGCGTACTATATTTGCAATCGTACCAATGAGACTAATAATCATACTGCGATATAGCAATGCAATGTACCTCGAGTGAGTACTCCTGTAATATTTCCAACGTGAAATTATGTGACACATTTACACAAATTCCTACATTGTATATAGAATATTCTCGCCATTTCTCCCCATTACTCTGCTTAAATAGGTCATAAATATGACCTTGATCGTAGTACAGGCGGGATTCCGATTTTTCTATTTATTCTGCACTGGCAGATAAATCGTTCATTGACTTTCTTATGTTACAACTTTATGAAAGCAAAATGACGAGTAATTTGAAAAAAGTAATTAAAAGTAAAAGAAGTTATATAAATAAAATAGAAGGAAAAGAAAAGTTAGATGAGTAATCGTTGTTATTATTGCTATCGTGTTTCATCGCGTGCGTGCACGTATATAAAGCATATAATAAAATATAAAGTACGTGAAAATGTACGCATGCAACTGATAAAGCCGAATAATACATTAACGTTGAACGTGTATGCATATTCTGCAAGCTGCGCGAAACGTGACCAATCTGTCTAATTGTGCAAAATATGAAATCAACGATATAAATCACAATGACATGTATCCACATGATATATCTAATTTTGACAACAACAGGAATCACACAATAATTTACTACTGCACGTCCGATATGTAATTTATAATCATTGCAAAGGAAATTTAGTCTCAACATGCAGTCTATTAATAACAAATAATTTTGCATATCTGAAATACAAGGAACTCTTTAATCTCGTATAAAAATAAATAAAATATTAACATAAAATTTGCATTAGTCTCAGAAAAACTGAATTTTTTTTGTAATTTATCTATTTGTAAAAATATAATAAAATATTTACAAAATATGATTAATTTTTAAATATTTCAAATTATTGTAATTATTTATTGTCGTATAATAAAGTTCTGTAAAGTTAATTGTCAAAGTTTCGATATATTTGATGAAAATTCCAATAGACTACATGAATATTCTAAAAATTCTGATAAAAACCGCTGATACATTAAAAGTGTAAAATTATAAAGCATTTTTATACAGAAATATTTTTTTTACTACAACAACATTGTCATATCGCACAACATTTTTAGGTATTTATTATACATCTTTATTACGCATGTAACATTACTTGATAGCGCGAAACTAGTGTGGTTCTCTCAGCGCTATAATAGTTTAACGTTTGCATTAATCTTTCATGAAAGTCCAACCGCGCTGTTTATTATTGACATGCATACTCGAAACGAATGTTGCCACTTTGCTGTCAGTCGTGCATTTGGGATTGCTGTTAGCCTGCGTAACCGTTGATGTAGCGGAAGCTAGCAACAAAATGTCACTTACACCGAACTTTTGAGGTGACCATGGAAGATTTCACCGCAATTCTCAGGAGTGCCGAGATGTCGGGCAACTTGTAGGATTCCACATCGTGGATCCAGACATTCGCGGAAGTCTCGGCTCAGCACTCCGTGCTCTCCGCCGCGAATTGCCATAATAAATTCATAAGCAATTCTTATGCGGCAGAGAAAGGAATGGAGGCCGCATGACTTTTTTATACGTGTATAAAAATTGCAGCGGTAGTTCGATTAATTTTCAGCTATCCTAAGATGTCGTATTTCCATCAGATTGTTTATTCCAGAGAAAATTTGATTACATCTATTTATTTGGCTTGTTATCTTCTTATTATAGCTATTTTATTATATCAGAGTTAAATTTCAAATATCCAAGTGGAAAACGAAATATATAATAAAGAAGTCAAAATTTTCACCTAAAATCATGGACTTTATACTAAAAGTTTTGTTTGAAGACATTGCTTTACTTAGGTAAATGTTCAGTATTGCATTATGCATAAGAAAAGCCCACGGTTCTCATTAACATCATCGTTAAATAAAATCCCTTATCTGAAATTCTTCAACCGCGTCGAACCGCGGATCTCAACGTAAATTAATCACTCTTCTTCGCTTCACAACACATTTATCACATTTTGCGAAAGAACAGATTCTTCCCCCTCAAATGTTTTTAACTCTCCCTCGAAACGACTTGCAGATTTTGTTGGACGTCTTTTCTCTTCCTTAAAAAAAAACCCGACTAATCTAGAAGCGCATCTTACTTTGTTTAGCTTAATTCTCTTAATTGAGTTAGTAGTTAGTTTCTATTACATACATTTCTTCTTATATACGTTGCATATAATTTTTATATATCTTATTTTCCATATTATCTGTTATTATATAATTATACTATAGACTGCTAACATAACATCATTTTGAAATGACTTGGAATGATAATGCGGTAGCATAATACGTTTTAATTGTATAATTTTTAAGAATAGTAATGTTATTGCAAATTTTCTAATTATATATTAAAAAATAGTTTTTCCATGTAAAGCATTCTCTTTTTTTTTTATATTCTACTACATGCATTTTGTTTTCTCAGGATGCACTTATCTCAATTAGATCATGAAATATTGAAGTAGAACGCTAGATTTTTCGATAAAGTAGTCAAACGTTATAATTTGAATAAAAAAGAATATAAAAATAATGAGAGAAATATTAGAAAAAGGAAGAAAAGACTTCGGCTCTAAAAAAATGCAACTCAAATGTTATTTAATGTAATTAAAAGCATTAATTTTATTAAAAGAAAATAAATAATTATTCTGGTATATATAGTTATTTTTATAAATTTTTAAGATAATATTTAATTATTTTTAATAATGTCATTATTTTATATAATATTGTAGTATAAGATAATTTGATAAGTATCATTCTGCTGCTAGTTCAGTAAACGCCATAAATTAACGTGTGGTTAATAAATCAATTTTGCTAATGAATTAATTAGTATCTTATAAATATATAATAAATTAATCAGTAATTTGATTAAGTAAACACTATGTGATCAAGCAAATAAATTACTATTCCAATATGTAAAATATATGTAAAAATATATGTTCCTTATTTTCTATAACTTTTCTTTTTAAATAATTTCATAAATGCAAAAATGTTATATTCTCTATGGATATATATATTAGAATATTATTATTAGACAAATCGTTCATAGCTTTGAAATTATTACATGATAATTACAAAACGAATTAATTTTTATTTGAATATAGCTTTCGAAAAAAGATATTTATTTTTTACTTCATAATTTTTTACATTATCAGAAAATGCGGCTCTGCTCTGTCACAGTTAGGAACGCTTCTTTGTACGGCAAACAGAAGCGTGAACGGCAAATGTGTGCGGTTACCATATGTCAGGAGATTTCGAGTGGACGGTGTACCTTCCCTTTGGGAACGACGATACAATCTGAGCTCTGCTGACAGTTTCCCTTGCTACCGACCTCCCCGCCGTGAAAACCACCCCTCGCCTGATATCTCGCAACCCCGTACAGCCTCGCCATTTCCACCACCGTCCGTCATCCCTCTTCCTCGTCTCCTTCGCCGATCTCATCCTTTCCTTCTTTCTCTTCCTTCGGTCGGTTTTTTTTTCTTTTTCTTGGGTTCCGCGACGGTACCTCTTGCCGCACGGGAATCCCCTCTGACACGCAGAATGGATGACTTGAGAATTTCATCTCGTAGCCTTTCGCTCGTGCGTTCTCGCTATCGCCATCCCTCCACTGGCATCCTCCATTTCGTCTTTTTCTTGCAGTTTTCACTCCTTCCTTTTTTTTCCCTCTTTCCGACGGCTTCCACCGTTTCCACGAGCTAACGCGCTCACCGTCTTCTCCTTCTTATCGCAAGGCAACGTCGATGTCCTTTGTGTCGTGATGCCGCACGCTTTGACGAACGAGTCATCCGCGTTTGGCGTTTCGGCAAATAAATAGTCGTTGTCGTCGTCGGAGCGACGCAGATTCATCGCGCGCACGCGGAAATTCGTATCGCATCCGCCGAACCGCGCGCAACCATTACACTGCAGTCGATTCTCCCAAATTCTCCTTCCGCTTCTCTCTTTTTTCCTTTGCCTTTTTCTTCCGACGCGGACGTTAAGCGGGGCGTCCGTCCCGCTTTAACGTGCATGAGATTTTCCTCGTAAGCTAAAAACGCTGCAGCGTGATAAATATTTATAAATCAAACGACGTATTCCGCGCGAGAACGTCGCGCGAGTGTACTTAGAGATTTACTGGAAATAGAGAAGAATCTTCTAGTCGCGATCTCTCACACTTAGTTTGATATTCTTAGCATTAAGCGTCTTGATATCAGTAAAGTAAATCTGCACCCGAACAAGATCGAGATTGCGTTACATGTGACGTGTATACGTTACGTGAGCTGTTGTTGAATATCTCACAAATGTAGAAATAAAATTGGTGAAGTTAAGTGATAGGAATTAATTGGTACGGTATATCAAATAAATGTGTGAATTGATAAAACTGTGATATAAAGCTTTCAAAATGCTTGATGATCAATGTCGCGTTGTGATATCACATAAAGATTGCTGATCACGATAGATTGATTTAAAAACATTGAAAAGCATCCTTTTCATCACGTACAAAATGTCAATCCCGTAGCACGCGCGTACATACGTCGAACAATATATTACGTATGAATTTATGAGCATAAAATTGCTATAAATCAATTCCGAAGCGTTTTCGTATTTTCTCCGATAGAAAACGACGGTCGCCCACGCGCCAAATATGCGAAACGTTTGGGCATGCCATCCCGGATTTCGTAAACGTCCCAGGTATCACGTCGGATACAAAGATACGTCGACAGTCGCATCGTTTTACGATGGAAAGTCTATGTACGTTGAATAAATATGTATGCCCGCGTAATGTAATATAAGGCGGAAAGGAGGTGGAAGAAGGAGCTTTTCTCATTTCTCCGGCTCGTTTAAAGGGAGCGAGACGCTGCTGTTTATAATATTTCCGAAGGTGCACTTGTCGGTAAAGTTAAACGGAGTCGCTTGCAGTTAAACAAATCGAAAGAATCAAATCGCAACATCAGATTAAGATGTCTCAAGTATGTATATCGTTATTTTTATTATTGTTCACGACGGCACCCTGTCGCGGATAAAACGCGATGAAATTGGAAAGAGAAATGAATTATATACCGCGCTCATTAGACCCATGTCTGGCTTGATTAATTTATACTGCCAAATCTCATGTTGGAATCAGACGAGACTTGAGTTATATTTAGTCATACAAAATCGTTTCATTTGAATATTTGATAAATACAAATACGCTGAATATTTATAAATGATTTATAAATATTTTTCTACTTATATTTCTGTTTATCGAATCCAAGATTAAGACCAGAATTAAGATTAAATATCTAAAATATAAATAGATCCGATTTGAAAAATTAGATCGTCAATTATTTTATATATTAGACAAAAACTAAAATATATATATAAATATATATATACAGAAACTAAAAAATTTATTTTAGAAAATCTTAATAATTAGTTATATACTTTTATTTCACAAATATTATATATCCAAATGCCTAAGACATAAGATTTTTTAAAAATAAATTTCTCAGTTTCTGTATATATATCTATATATAAATGATTGTAGTTGAATTGATAAAACACTTATCTTGGGAAGATCCAAATTTAAATCCTAGCCGAGATATTTTGTCACAATATATTCTTCGCAGATTTTCAAGATGCTTATTAATATCATTATTAAATCGATGCTTAATTTAATTTAAGATATTACACTGAAAGAAAAGATTGCTGCAGCAATTTAGATGGCATAACATTTTTAATTGGCGGCAGCAGGCAATTTTTGATTGCAGCAGTCAATTTTTGGTTACGTTAGTCTATCCGCAATGTCAATATACGATTTCGATAGACTAACGCAACCAAAAATTGGCATAGCATTTTTAATTGGCTGCTGCAGCCAATTAAAAATGCTATACTATATTCAGCCAATCTTTACTTTTAGTGTCATATTTCAACTTTAGTTTACGATTAAAAATGTTGTTTTGAATCTAACAAACCAAATCGGCGCGTAGTTCATAGAATTGAAAAATATATTTGTAAAAATTTGTAGATGAATATTATTAAGCATCAAAATTTGCTTTGACAAAAATAAAAAAATAAGATTATTATTTTTATATTTGATACTTTTATTTATTTAAAAATATCTGACTTTGCATATAACAATAAAAAATCAAATTGTACAGAATTAATTAAACTTAAATCATTTAATATTTTGAAAAAATGTGCGATTTATAAAAAAAATATTAAAGAGTAATTCTGTTTTCCAAATTATCGGAAACTTTAGATTATTACCGTACACTCCTTGAAGCGTGATAATTGACGATTGAACAATAGCAAATGTGTCTGTAAGCAGGAGTTTAGTTAAGCTTCGGCTTAAGCACATGCAGTTGTGCCCGTGAGCAGGTTCGTAGAACTTGTTAAATAAAGGTATTTAATGCCGCATTAGATGCAGGTGTTCAAAACAATGTTGTAGATGATATTTAAATGTATTTCGTTGCACAAGTATATTTATTGCAACGAAAGTTATAATATGAAGGTCTAAATCATATTAAATTCTAAATTTGATATAACAGTCATTAAAAATTTATATACGTGCGCCATTCATTGACGCTTAATGCGAAATAGTTTTATTAAATTATTTGTAAATAATTTGATATATTAAATTCCAGCTTCATTTTTTTACCTTCCCTGCAATATCATGAAATAGATAAGAATTAATGTGGAAAGTAATAAATCAACTTTTCCGGGGATTTTCAGCCACAATTTGAAACACCGATCATCAATGCAGGTATAGCCGCATCGCTTAATCGCTGTATGAAGTGATTGTTACAGTTTGATGCGCATGTGGTATATCCTCCGATATACTATCCATAGACTAATGTTTAATTCAAACGCCAGTCTTTACTTTATGAGAGCGAGCCTGGCTTAACCTAGCCTCTACGTGAATCCCCGAAAAAACTTTCAGCAAAGTTGAATCGCCTTTTTCCCGACGCGGTTATCCACGAGGTATTAATACGGATCGTAAAACCGAACGTGCCCGTCGGCGATATAACTGCGATACGTTTTCTGTGGAAACGAGCGAAAAGAAGAAGAGAAGAGAAAAGGTACGGCCGAGGAAACAAAAGGGAACGGGGGGAGGAACTTGGAGGGAGGAAAGGAAGGACTCACGATGCGGTGCATCTATTCGAAGGCTTAATAAACCGATTTAATTAAAGGAGCGGCGTATCGCAAGAGCGCAGGAGCACGAGAGAGAACGAGGAGAGAGACCAACAAGGAGAGAAATGCGCAATTAATGCCACGGACAGTGGAAGAGGTGAGACAGCAGTGCTAGGGTGAGTCCTTCCGTAAATACCCGCAATATTGATTCCCAATTCCTTATTCCAATGTCCATAATCCTGGACTATTACACGCGCAGCCGGCACGTAATACGTTTGCCAATCTCCATCCACAAATCCCCAGCCGAGCATTGATGACTAGGCTCGGCTTCGTATGGTGGTAGAGAGAATTAGGAATTATTATTCTCTCTCATTTAATACCTACGGTGTACGCGCTTGTGGGAATTAGCATGCCGGAATAGAATGATGGATAGGTGTGCGGGAAAGATGGCGGATCAAGAAGTTGCAACACGATACAGTAAACACGATGATAACGTAACGCGCGAGGAAGGAGGGTGGATGAACAAAATTGGAAAGTGTATCTTGTACCTCAGAATTTAAGTTATCCGCCGTAATATATGACTATATACTTAAAGTAAATTTACAACTAGCCAGACATGTAACAATAAGTAGTATGAGTCAATTTCTTCCTACGTGTAGCCTCCCTCGTTGCTGTTATTACATCCCGTGTTTACATAAATCTTACCTTATCGATACATCAGCCGAGCGATTTTATAAAACAAGTTAATCGGATTCCGTCCTGCGACGGGTAGTGGCTTAATTCAAGCATAATCTATAAGGCTGCAAAAACGTTCTGGTAGATGGTCGGAACAATTTATTACTGCACGGCACGACAACTTATCACGATGGATGACGGCTTAATGACAATGTCTTTCCAGAGGCTTGCAAACGCGAGATCGATCCCCAACGTTTTTGGATCGTACCGCATAAAGGGGATAGTATACGCAGTGCGTATGATCGACATCTTTACATACGCGGCAAACAACCTCTACACTAGAGATTAGCGTGTAAAGTACTCGAAACTCGTATAATACCACTGCTGAATGAGATGCATCTCGATTCTCTCACTTCGTCGCGAGCTGCCAGGATGCGTACTGAAGTGGAAACGGCAACGAAGAAAAGGAAAGAGGATGAACGCCAGGTCTAAACAAACTTTCTGTTGTCTGCTACAAGAATGATAATGTGGATGGCGTTCGGCACGTTTTGGATTAGGTTTCGAGTACGGTACCGCGAGGGATCGAAGAAGCGAGTGAGAGTACTCGCATAGGAGGAGAGAAGATAGAAGTGCGAGAAGACTGAGTGGGGACGAGCGAGGAGACTAACGTTTTGGCATTGTGTAAGTGTGAAATGTTGGCGGGGTCGAGCTTGCAGCCACGTGCGAAAGAGGGAATGCAGGACGTGCGAAAATGAGGGGGTGGGAGAGTGGGAAAGAGAGAGCCAAGAGGCGAGAGGGTGAAGGAATAGCGAAGAGGTGACGCAAGTGCGTGTGTATGAGAGAGATGGAGTGGAGGAGGAGACGACCGAAAAGAGAAAGACGGATATGGCGGGTATGATGGAAGATGGGAGAAGCGAGCATGAGTTGATATTAGGTATTTAATAGACAGCTCTAGGGAGTTGCTCGGGCGAGCGAGAACTGAACCGTAATGTTAGCACGCGGCAGGAGGGATTTCTCATAAGCTGACCTCGGCGAGCCGAGAATATAGTTGAAAGGGTGTCGGAGAGGATGGAGAGTAGAACGAGGCTCGCTGACGGAGACTGAAGGCGATCCGAGCGCTGATGCGGAGGCTGTCTGTCGGTGGTGGTGAAGCGATGGTGACGGAGGGATGGCGAAGAAGGAGGCGGAGGTGGCGGCGGTGGCGGCGGTGCTACTACTTCGGGCTTGCGGTAGACGAGGAAAAGAAAGGGGGATAACTTGAATCTGAGTTTTCTTCCAGTAAACCCACGGATTACCAGCCGCTTTAACTTAGCGACGCCTCTCGTTTCTCAGGTGTCGTTCTCTCGGGGTGTCACCATATTGGATACTTTCGGGGCGCCCGGTATGGCGCGCGGGCCATCGTGCCGTTATTAGAAAGAAATTTGATATATCGTCGTAGTTGCCAGGACCCACGCGCCGGCTGCGGGCACTTACTCGATGAAGACCGAAATCAACAGGGGAAGCGCGTTTTGTGCTAGATAAAGATGACAGTTCAGAGAATGAGAGAGCAAGAGGGAGAAAGCACTAGATAATGATCGCGTATTCTGTAGGTCAGAAAGATGAATAATTTATTATCGCGTTGTCGAGCGGACGACGTCTAAGATTGACGACGCGCAACGCATATCTTTGTAAAAATGATAAAAAAGACAAATATACCGTCGTGATAAAACTGCATTAATAGTATTATAAATCGCTGAAATGGTGCCAATTGTTTGCCTGTAAATTTAATACGCTCCATGTTGGAAACTGAACAATGGTTTAGATAGCTATCGGATAAGCACGCCGAATATTCTATTATGATACAATTCAATAATGAATGGAATTTTCAGCGTAACACAGAAAGTATGTTTGCGTACATTTAATTTATAATATTCTCAACTGTGGATTAATTATATTGTAACTTAATAATGCTAAACTTTTTTACTTTTTATTAGTGCCGCGTATTATAAAAATCACTATGAAATCAAATATGCAATAATTTTTATTAATAGATGATTTATCCACTTAATTCTTTACATTTATTGACCGTGTTAAATTAAAGTAGTGATATATAAACTTTAATAATGGCTTTGTTGTAATATATATATTTGTATATAAAATTTTAAAACGTTTCAAATTATGGTATTTGGTTGAAGTAACAAATGTTTAAAATATTTTAAAATAAATCAAATGTTCATAATTCAAAAATATGCTTTTTATTTCCATTGTTAAAACAAATGTCATTTCTTTGTTTAGTCTATAACATTTAATATTTCGTATATATAATTTTGAAAAATTATATATAAATTACTATCTTTCTAATTAAGCTGTGTCACGGATTTGAACGAATATTTACATTTCAAACTTTCCACGTAAAATTAAGCGATTCGCTACAAACAGTGGACAAACCATTTTTCCTTCTGCGCATCTTCATCGCTCTGCATTAATGAAAATTTATATTCTTTCCTGACGACTTGCGACAGCACGGGGCGCTTCTTTTTCTCTCGCACATGAAATTTTTCTCTAAGAGACGCTCCGCGCGATTCATTCCAAGACAGCCCTCCGTTCGTCACAAATCTCCCGCTCCCGAACTCACCCCACGCGCTGACGATATGCCAAATGCATATTCAATTTTGTAAATCCGCTCTGCTCGCCCGTTGGATATATCTTTGTACGTGACGCGGATGACGTACAACGTAAACTTGACGATATAATCACAAATACACGACACTGTGTCTTTTAACCCAAGTGGTAGCACTGTCGAAATATCATACTGTTACACGATCCGTGAGCGACATATCCGGATGTACTATTTCAGTATTGCCTAATTTTATCCCCGAATTAATAATTCAAGTATACGGTAACAGAGCTATATGCAGCAGGAAAAGATTCGAGGAAAGAGAAAAGAAACTAAAATGTGGCATTGACATTTTAGAAACGCTTTATAAGGTATTGGAAATTGTCATAAATACTTCCTGAACTATTAGAAATAAAAATAGCGGGGTTTTATTCTGTACAATACGATAAAAATAATGCCTCACTTGAATACAACCCTCGTTGCGCGAATATCAAGATGTAAGGCATCTACGAGACTCTCCTGAATTTCCTTGATGCGTTTCCTTTCGTCATCGCTCAGCGACATGCGAGAACGCCCACGTGCCATAAGGAAGCAGCATATCAAGAATAGCTAGGCTGCATTCGTGTCATCGTTTGATAATCGGGTAAACTGCCTTACGTGTTCTCGCGGCATGTTAGCGCGGTCTTCCTGAACTGCAAGAATGTCGGGACATATTTGCATTGTTCTCATTCTCGGCGAAACTTATTAAATCCTTTTTCTGTATCACGTATTGAAATAATGGGCGAATGCGGGAAATTCAGCAAGGATATTCCAGCTCTGCTATCGGACTGAATAGCTTGGCGTTCGCTTAATAGAATGATTTTGTCTCTGAAGAATTCATTCGAATAGCCTAAGAAGACGACCGGCGGAATATGATTAGGACAAAACTACCCTCTT
>NW_017305683.1:179340-181544 GCF_001594115.1 Trachymyrmex septentrionalis
TTAATAGAATGATTTTGTCTCTGAAGAATTCATTCGAATAACCTAAGAAGACGACCGGCGGAATATGATTAGGACAAAACTACCCTCTTATCGCCCAGTGTATCGTGCAGAGCACAAAAGACTGAGCAGGAAACGCTCGCCTCCCTTCGTTCGAATTATACGCGTCCATATCAGATTTTTCGGAAAATTGGACACGGTACTCTCTGGAGAATATTTATGAAAGTATAGACATACCGGCATCGCTATTCGCATCGTGAAATGGTGAATTCTCAAAAGACATTATTTTATTAGAAATAATAATACGTTCTACTAAAGTATTTCGAAGTATAGCGTCGACAAGAAATGAACTGCATTCGAGAACATTTTTAGGTAACTAAAATATATAATGTTACGAAAAATTGTAAAGAGGACACATGTACTATATTATGATTATGTAAATTTGTAAGATATTGCATAATACGTAGAAATACATGATATTACATTATGTTCTCGTACAGAAATATTCGCATATTTATGGCACAACTAACATATTACGCTTAATAACGGCTGTAAATGTGGCAAAAACTTAAAATACTGCATTTATCGTCAAATACTCGTGTTGCACGAGTCAAGCAAAACATGATGTGAATTAATATCAAGCTTAATGAGAATTAATTTCCAACGTATACTGATGCATACACGATCATATTACTAGTAACGCATAAATTTAATTCAGGCCTTTCTTTCAGGGTCATCAGCGATGCAGTACATGGAAGAAAATTATGGTAACCGCCTCAAAGCCGCTCCATTGCCTTTTATTTTTGATTAAATTATCTTAAATAGCCAAACAATCTTCTTTGCAGGCCAATGTTGTGGGAGTCTCCGCGAGGACTCGAATTTTCTCTATCGATCAGCAATGATGTCGGACGCTGCTGCATCGAAGTTCCGATCATTCATAAAACATGAGTCTCCATCAGGTAGTATCCCATAAATTTTCAAGCAGGAACTACTGCGCCTCCATTTTCTTCGGCAGTCTGGAACATTCGACGTGAATTCATGGTCAGATCGATAAAAAATAATTATCTTGTACTTGATTTGCAGAACGCAAACAAGTCTTACGTCACGGATCATTCGCTCTCCATCAAAAAATGTAGATTTGGAGTGCATGGTAAATGCGCGCATCTGCATCGCACAAATGTAGTCTTTTAATCGCAAATATGTGAATTCATTGAACACGTTATTTACAAAAATGCATTTGGCGATTGTATGTTTATGTTATTGTATATATATTGCTACCTTTTAGAAAATTAAGATATGTTATTACTACTTTTGTAATTTATTCAATCAAGAATTTAAAACTCAGATATGTGACGAATATGCGGTAATATTATTAAATTAAATTATATACCTAGCAATTATTTGAAGATGCAGTTTACGCAGCTCTGCATGAGCCTATGTAACAATTTCATCGATTTCACAACTAAAATCCCAGTTCAATATGCATTCAGTCGAGTCTTCCAATCTCTGTAACATCATCTCGATGCAGTGTTATCGTATCGATCCATGGCATCGCGCTATCAATATAATACACCTTCATCAAAGAGAGCTCTAAATTGCATCGATATTTACCATCGAATAAAATGTACTTCATTATGTCGACATCTCGTTTAAAATAAGAGTGAAGTTTCTAGCTGATCGTTAAAGTTATTTCCACAATTGACGAAGTTGGATACTTTACATTCTGTACTGTGTACTTTCATATTTCCCGGCTCTAAGACGTACGTCTTTTATGTAGTCTAACAATAAAAGCCCGAACATAAATGCGAGGAGGCAAATCGATGCGACGTTTTCCCTCTACTTTCATGTCTCATTACGCTTTTAGCGGAGCATCATTCGCTGAGAGCGACAGAATTTCAGATTAGAGCATACGTGGAACGCATTCTGGATGGCTTGAGCGTAGACGAGTAAGCGCATTAGCAAAATCTTACCCCACGACCGCGGATATGTAGAAAGGATCCTTTATGTCTACTGCCTGGCGGTGATACCCTCCGGGCAATAATAAAACTTTCCGAGCTCGAGGACCGTTCTACGCGAAGAGTAAGGGAGACACGTTCAAGCAAATACGAGGGGGAAATCGTCGGATCTCGATGGTGGTGGTGGTGGTGGTGGTGGTGATAGTGGTGGTGATGGTGGTGGTAGGAATGCCCGCGGCGAGGGGTACTTCG
>NW_017305683.1:181644-184597 GCF_001594115.1 Trachymyrmex septentrionalis
ATAGTGGTGGTGATGGTGGTGGTGATGGTGGTGGTAGGAATGCCCGCGGCGAGGGGTACTTCGATTCGAGATGCTTGTTTCGCGAAGCGAAGCGCGGCGGTTTGTTAGGAAAGGCGAGTTGAAATCAAACGACATTTGCTACGAGCTTGCAATAAATCCACTCTGCGATAAATTGTAATCACTATCAGACTGCTGCCATTTGGCGATATTATCGCCATGTCCCGTAGAAGTGGCGATGGAATTCAATTAATTTTAAAGATATCAACATAGCACTTATTTTATATACCTTCATATATGTATACGCGAGAAACGGTATCTAATGAGAAATATGTAATCTAATGTTATTTAATATATAATTTATCGTTATTTTATTAGACGATATTATTTATATTATATGTTATTTATGAAAAATATATCTGAAATCTGTCAGAAAATTGCTTAAAATATATAACTTTAAACATTGTTAATATTCAACATTAAGATAAATTACGATTATATTGAATTACTAGTTAATTTTTAATAATTTCCCGGATATGTGTAATATATGTATATCTTTTATGTGGCTACGCAGCTATGCGGAGAGTATTAATCATGCCGCAAAATAAGGGATGTGTTTAATAATCCACTTACACTGAGATATAAATCCTGGAGACGGTGCAAGATATGACGTCGAGAAAATTCAAGATACGACCTACTCTAGCGTCTACTGTCGTTACTAATATACAAGCGAAGATGGTCCGCGAAAAATAATGGTGGGCGGGAGATAAATAAGCAGCGAAGAAATAAAGCTGAGGCTGCTGCAATCCAGCCGAAAGGTACGAGAGGCAGAGCAGGCGGTGGCGGTGGTGGAGGCGGAGGAAGTGGTAGAGGCGCACCGGTGTAATAAGGTGCATCGTGCAGGCAGAATAAAAAGATCATCAATTACCACGTAGGGTTCTGGAGCCGCCTATTTTATACGACCTCGCGAGCTAGGTTGCGGAATATTATTCAGAGCATTAGGCATGCTCTCGACCGCGAAGAATTTCCATAAAACCGCTATCTGCCATCTAAGACGCCATAGTTCGCTCTCCCCGTGTCTCTGTTCGTTTCCCCTCGTCTTTGTCTTCTGCAATTCCCTTCCGGCCCTGCCACCTGCATTCTCGCTTTTCTTCCCTTTCTCGCTTGTCGCTGTAAAACAGGAAGGGATGCTACTAAGAGGCGAGCGGATGCATTTCCGTAGCTATGTTACACGCCGTTTACGATCATCCTGAAACGTGAACGTCACTTACGCCGTATCCTTAGATTGGTCTTTGAAAGGGCACTTCAGCGTGTTTACTGATAACATGGCAAAATAGAGACAAATATTATGTCTCGTAATTTTTATATCTTGATAATATATTTGATCAAGATAAATATCAAATCCTCCAAAACTTATTTAACTGGTAAATAATTCGATCGATATTAGGTATTTTGTTATCGTTTATTCTTAAAAAAAAGATGAACAATTAGAAAGAAAAAACCAGAATTAAAATAATTAGACTTTTAAATTGTAAGAGTATGCAACGACATAAACTTTCGTCGTCTTGAATCTCGGTTACTTTAATCATTCACAATAAAAAATATAATATTTTAATTGAAAAATATTATTGTAAACAAAGGCTAAAATTACCATTTCAGATAAATTAAAAAAGAATTATTTTTCTCTTTCATGTAGCAATTTATTCGCAAAAATGGTAAATCCGTTCGCAACGAAATTGGCTAATGGAAAAGTTTATAAATTAAATTAATTTCTCATCAAAATTTGTTATATTTCAACTAATATCGAATCAAAATATTTTTTAATTTCTCAAAGAAATGCATCGCATATATTATAATATTATTTTCTGCGCGATTTTTCTATAAAGAGGCGGTAAATTTTGCTTTGACCAGTGAATGAACAACGGAAATCGAATCAGTTTCGCTTACTTGACTGTTTCTGTATAGAAGAATGCCGTTGCCTTGGCTTAATGGCGAAAATTACCGCTTTCGATTTATATAGAGAATACGTGCTATTTTCTTCGTTCCGCGGTGTGCTTCATTACTCTCCTCTTAAAAGAAAAGCGGTTTAAGAACCCTCTTTACCTGGCCTTTCGTCCAGCAAAAAAAAAAACCTGATGAAAGCACGAGTTTGTGTAAAGTATAAGCGGTTAATTAACACGCCCGTTGCTGTTATACCAAAAGCGGATATAAAAGGATTATAGAATGTAGATGTTGTCCTCGCTTTTTAAATGTCATTCATCCGCGTCTTTTATGCCCAACAATAAGAATCACTGAACTAGATTTTTTAATACAATGCAATAAACAATTTGCAAATTTAAATTATGGAACTTACATAATAGCTACACAGACAAATACTGAATGTTGATAAATCACATTCAGTGTTTGTCTGTGTTCGTGTGACATATTTAACTTTTACCTTTGACTCATTTTGAAGATGTTTTATTACTTTCATTATACATTTTTGACTGATTGTCCCAATTCGTGTTCTAAGTTATTTTACTTATTCTTATACTTATGCTAACTACGTTTTTAACTTTTTGTCTTCACTTTTGAATGGTTATTTCTACTACTTGCGATGCAAATTATGGCTCTGGCGTATCCAGAAATTATCTTTATGTAGTCATCCAACCGTTTGTGAGTAATTTTTTATCATTCTTATTATCTGCATGGCTATTATAGATATATGTATTTATTATATATACTGTACGCTGTACATAGTGTACATACATAAAGTATTCGTAGATTCTCATTTATTACGTTGTAATTTGAAGATGACTCGATAATTTATAATGCATTATAATGCAATCAAAATATGTAATTTTTATTAAAAATCTCAATGTAAGTAATTTTTATTGGATTTCTCAACGTATGTCATAGTTTACAACGATAATCTCATGTATTAAATTCTTTATTTGTTTTGCGCATCTATTTCTGC
>NW_017305683.1:184697-201132 GCF_001594115.1 Trachymyrmex septentrionalis
TGTAGTCTAACAATAAAAGCCCGAACATAAATGCGAGGAGGCAAATCGATGCGACGTTTTCCCTCTACTTTCATGTCTCATTACGCTTTTAGCGGAGCATCATTCGCTGAGAGCGACAGAATTTCAGATTAGAGCATACGTGGAACGCATTCTGGATGGCTTGAGCGTAGACGAGTAAGCGCATTAGCAAAATCTTACCCCACGACCGCGGATATGTAGAAAGGATCCTTTATGTCTACTGCCTGGCGGTGATACCCTCCGGGCAATAATAAAACTTTCCGAGCTCGAGGACCGTTCTACGCGAAGAGTAAGGGAGACACGTTCAAGCAAATACGAGGGGGAAATCGTCGGATCTCGATGGTGGTGGTGGTGGTGGTGGTGGTGATAGTGGTGGTGATGGTGGTGGTAGGAATGCCCGCGGCGAGGGGTACTTCGATTCGAGATGCTTGTTTCGCGAAGCGAAGCGCGGCGGTTTGTTAGGAAAGGCGAGTTGAAATCAAACGACATTTGCTACGAGCTTGCAATAAATCCACTCTGCGATAAATTGTAATCACTATCAGACTGCTGCCATTTGGCGATATTATCGCCATGTCCCGTAGAAGTGGCGATGGAATTCAATTAATTTTAAAGATATCAACATAGCACTTATTTTATATACCTTCATATATGTATACGCGAGAAACGGTATCTAATGAGAAATATGTAATCTAATGTTATTTAATATATAATTTATCGTTATTTTATTAGACGATATTATTTATATTATATGTTATTTATGAAAAATATATCTGAAATCTGTCAGAAAATTGCTTAAAATATATAACTTTAAACATTGTTAATATTCAACATTAAGATAAATTACGATTATATTGAATTACTAGTTAATTTTTAATAATTTCCCGGATATGTGTAATATATGTATATCTTTTATGTGGCTACGCAGCTATGCGGAGAGTATTAATCATGCCGCAAAATAAGGGATGTGTTTAATAATCCACTTACACTGAGATATAAATCCTGGAGACGGTGCAAGATATGACGTCGAGAAAATTCAAGATACGACCTACTCTAGCGTCTACTGTCGTTACTAATATACAAGCGAAGATGGTCCGCGAAAAATAATGGTGGGCGGGAGATAAATAAGCAGCGAAGAAATAAAGCTGAGGCTGCTGCAATCCAGCCGAAAGGTACGAGAGGCAGAGCAGGCGGTGGCGGTGGTGGAGGCGGAGGAAGTGGTAGAGGCGCACCGGTGTAATAAGGTGCATCGTGCAGGCAGAATAAAAAGATCATCAATTACCACGTAGGGTTCTGGAGCCGCCTATTTTATACGACCTCGCGAGCTAGGTTGCGGAATATTATTCAGAGCATTAGGCATGCTCTCGACCGCGAAGAATTTCCATAAAACCGCTATCTGCCATCTAAGACGCCATAGTTCGCTCTCCCCGTGTCTCTGTTCGTTTCCCCTCGTCTTTGTCTTCTGCAATTCCCTTCCGGCCCTGCCACCTGCATTCTCGCTTTTCTTCCCTTTCTCGCTTGTCGCTGTAAAACAGGAAGGGATGCTACTAAGAGGCGAGCGGATGCATTTCCGTAGCTATGTTACACGCCGTTTACGATCATCCTGAAACGTGAACGTCACTTACGCCGTATCCTTAGATTGGTCTTTGAAAGGGCACTTCAGCGTGTTTACTGATAACATGGCAAAATAGAGACAAATATTATGTCTCGTAATTTTTATATCTTGATAATATATTTGATCAAGATAAATATCAAATCCTCCAAAACTTATTTAACTGGTAAATAATTCGATCGATATTAGGTATTTTGTTATCGTTTATTCTTAAAAAAAAGATGAACAATTAGAAAGAAAAAACCAGAATTAAAATAATTAGACTTTTAAATTGTAAGAGTATGCAACGACATAAACTTTCGTTGTCTTGAATCTCGGTTACTTTAATCATTCACAATAAAAAATATAATATTTTAATTGAAAAATATTATTGTAAACAAAGGCTAAAATTACCATTTCAGATAAATTAAAAAAGAATTATTTTTCTCTTTCATGTAGCAATTTATTCGCAAAAATGGTAAATCCGTTCGCAACGAAATTGGCTAATGGAAAAGTTTATAAATTAAATTAATTTCTCATCAAAATTTGTTATATTTCAACTAATATCGAATCAAAATATTTTTTAATTTCTCAAAGAAATGCATCGCATATATTATAATATTATTTTCTGCGCGATTTTTCTATAAAGAGGCGGTAAATTTTGCTTTGACCAGTGAATGAACAACGGAAATCGAATCAGTTTCGCTTACTTGACTGTTTCTGTATAGAAGAATGCCGTTGCCTTGGCTTAATGGCGAAAATTACCGCTTTCGATTTATATAGAGAATACGTGCTATTTTCTTCGTTCCGCGGTGTGCTTCATTACTCTCCTCTTAAAAGAAAAGCGGTTTAAGAACCCTCTTTACCTGGCCTTTCGTCCAGCAAAAAAAAAAACCTGATGAAAGCACGAGTTTGTGTAAAGTATAAGCGGTTAATTAACACGCCCGTTGCTGTTATACCAAAAGCGGATATAAAAGGATTATAGAATGTAGATGTTGTCCTCGCTTTTTAAATGTCATTCATCCGCGTCTTTTATGCCCAACAATAAGAATCACTGAACTAGATTTTTTAATACAATGCAATAAACAATTTGCAAATTTAAATTATGGAACTTACATAATAGCTACACAGACAAATACTGAATGTTGATAAATCACATTCAGTGTTTGTCTGTGTTCGTGTGACATATTTAACTTTTACCTTTGACTCATTTTGAAGATGTTTTATTACTTTCATTATACATTTTTGACTGATTGTCCCAATTCGTGTTCTAAGTTATTTTACTTATTCTTATACTTATGCTAACTACGTTTTTAACTTTTTGTCTTCACTTTTGAATGGTTATTTCTACTACTTGCGATGCAAATTATGGCTCTGGCGTATCCAGAAATTATCTTTATGTAGTCATCCAACCGTTTGTGAGTAATTTTTTATCATTCTTATTATCTGCATGGCTATTATAGATATATGTATTTATTATATATACTGTACGCTGTACATAGTGTACATACATAAAGTATTCGTAGATTCTCATTTATTACGTTGTAATTTGAAGATGACTCGATAATTTATAATGCATTATAATGCAATCAAAATATGTAATTTTTATTAAAAATCTCAATGTAAGTAATTTTTATTGGATTTCTCAACGTATGTCATAGTTTACAACGATAATCTCATGTATTAAATTCTTTATTTGTTTTGCGCATCTATTTCTGCACCTACTTTACTCTTACATGCCCTTTTTAATTTACTATTGTTTAATGTTAAGAGTCTTATTTTTTGCTTATTCACACACAAATCATATTCTCCAAAATAAATTATAATCAAATTAATTATATCATGCATTATTAATTCTAAATTTTCTAATCAAAATATCTTCGAAAAATGAATGCTTAAGTTATATGTTATATACATACAATATCAAGTAATGTTTAATAATTTGTTTATTGATTTTATTATCTATTTTCTATGCGTTTACTATGTCTCCTTCGTAAGTAACGTATGCTCATCATAAAATTATTTTTCACATGACAAACTATTATTCGTAAGCAGCGTTCGATAACGGGCGGAATAATTTAGTTTATATCGCCCTTTTACGAAATCCACCATTAATACCATCCTTCTCGTTCATATTTTTAATGACTTCGTATCTGAACCCGTTAGGCAATATCTGTAAAAAAAACTGCAGCGCAATTTTCGATTTTAATCACTTTTCTACACCTTTGCGTATAAATGTAAATGTGAGAAATAATTTTAATTTTTCAACCGATTTACGTATGCGTAGAAAAAGGAGAAAGTATCATCTTTTAATTTAAGAGTATATCATGTGATTAAATTTATATGCCATTAAAATATTTTATTTCTGTAACAATTATTATATTGGAAAATTTTTATTATTGTAGGATACGTTGTGATTGTAGGATATGTTGTGATACATTCAGCGTTTTATTAAGTCAAATTCATAAATAGCGTTAACTAATAGTAATTAATTCTTTCATTCTATTATAATATTTCAAGAGATTTTATACATAGCTGTCATGGTTATTTTTAATAATTGCTCATTGACATTAGAACAGCATTTTATTCTCAGTAAGGTGAGAGAAGATATAAACCTTAAATCGAAGCGTAACCAAACTAACCAATTCGCATTTAGCAACATGGTCAGCCAATATAGTAGTTTTCTACAGAAAAAAAATGAGGCTGGACAATTTATCCCTTGGGTGCTGCGAGGAACAGTTACGACTTGGCCAAAGATATTCCAAGCTCTCGAATAAGAGAAGGGTCGAGTTTTGCAAACGAGGCAAAAAAATTACTCTGTGAAGCAGTATGCACAGTAGCGTACGAAATTAAGCCGCACACAGATATTACTCTTGTGCCGGTAGTATTTGCTATTACACAATGTTTGTAATTGATTATCTTGAGGAAGGTAAAACAACAAAAACTAGCACTAGTTAAAAAGTTTATTGAGTTTTATTTAATGAATTTAAATAAAAGTATTTTCTATTATACAATGTTTGTAATTGATTATCTTGCGGAAAGCAAAACTGGCAAAAAATAACGCAAATAAAACTTTTTTATTCAATGAATTTGAATGGAATTAAATCAAACATTAGTGTCTCTCATTTATTCTCCGTACGATTATCCAGTAATTAAAGATAAATCATAGATGTTTTGATGAAGAATTTTAAGAAGAATCGAATCAGCAAATAAAAACCAATTTTTTTTTTATTTTCAGACGAAAAATTTGTCTAATCAATTAATTTCAATTTAAAAATAACATAATAGATAATCTTGGTTTAGTATAATTAAGATTTTATACAAAGAGAAAGAGAGCTCAAAATTTTAATTTGGTTCCAAAATTTACATTAATAATAAAAACTATTGGTATTCTTTATTGATTTACATCGCTATTCATATTGCGACTTACAATTAGTTGTATATTGGCTATTAAGCAAAATAGGAAAAAAAGTATAAATTTTTATTATCAGAAAGCTAAGTTAATATAAAAAAATTAAAAAAGTAAGGCAAACTTAAGAATAAAGTTCGTACTTTACTTATAATTTATTACTTTTTGAGATATTTCATAACATTGATGAAAATGGAACACTGCATAAATGCTCCATGTCATAACCAGTCCAATACTACTTGGTATTCGTTATGATGATAACAGGTTTGCTTTCATTCAATTAAAAACTTTTCACATCCCTTTATCTTATGGGCAGAAAGGAAATGTTACGGGTTCCCGGAAGCAGCTTGTCATAATCCAGCTACTTTGACGATTTTCTTTTCCGCAAAAAAACCGGAAAAAAGAAGGACTGCCTAATTAACTGATCTTAAAGAGAGTCGTGGAAAACTTCTTTGAAAAGTGGTTGCGGCGAGGAGAACGTCGAGGCGAACGTTGAGAAAAATACGTGAGTACGAGATAAAATTAGCGAACCTTGGGCAAAATATGAAAACACACCGTAGGCGATAAAAATAACAACTCATGTTAAGGGTCTGTTCCTTCGAGCGCTTTATACCACGGTTCTGTGTACTTACGGCGATATGGACACGATGGGCGATCCGAGCGTGAGAGTTTTGCGATAATACTATCGAAGAATAACAAAAATAACGTCGAACGTGTTTAAGGAATGTCCTTTTACAATTGTGCGGATGGAGAAATCGCTACTAGATGGAACAGTGGATGAGAGGTTCAGATTCTTATCATTTCCTGTTATCATTTGCATTTAGACTATGTTTCCTGAAGCAACAGCGAATAACTGAAATGTCTGCGTTAAGCTATACCGTGACTACTGGCAATCCGAATCCGAATAAAACGGTACTGCTTGCAATAACATTGCAATAGAGTAAGAACAAACAGAAAATTATAGTATAATGTTTTACGTTTTCTCATTATTCGAAGATTGTTCAAATATTATTATATTCACAGCTTTATTATAACACCGTAATAAATATAAAGCTTTGATAAATTATTTTATTAATGCTCTTCTTTATTTTTGTCAATAAAGTATTTTGTAAAGTGGTAACCTGATTAATTCTTTATTTTAAACATTTAATAAAAACGATTCGGAGATGTAGATATTAATACGCTATTTCTGCATATCCGTTTGTAAAATCTCGCTTGCCGAGTCACATAATTTTTCCGATAAATTTATTATAATTATCGCCGATACGGTATCGACTTTACATATGGATACAGAAAAACACATAACGACCATTTTCATAAAATTACTGAAAGAAACGTACGGATTGGAAAAGTTATAACTTCGTTTTCCATCAGTAAATACATGAGACTATTAATAAAACGACAAAAAAGGAAAACGACCGGATACGCTAGACGTAATGAAATGTAAAAATAGCCACAACAGATTATAAATGTACAGAAATTGTAACCGATATTCACAAGTTACTAAACTATATAAGCTTACCATATAGGCTTACGATAAAATAGCAAGTGAGGTCATAGATATCTAGATATATTTTATTATACTATCTAATATTAGAAGACTCTCGTTTGTTTACAAAGCATCTAAAGTATCGCTCAACGTAGGCGCCTTTGTTATCGCTGCCTCTTTCGTTCTATAACCGTCCGAAGGGATTCGTGCCGATGATGTACGAGCTGGCTTATGGAGAAAAGCCCTTTTTTCTCCTCGTTACTCCAAAGTGCGCTGCCAAGTTCCATAATAATTCTTTCCCGAATATCATTATTATACCGTCGGGTCTTCGTTATAGTCGATCTCCCAAATTTTACGCGGCTTCGGAATGAACCGAAGAACGTAACAAAGCGGAATGAGAGAGAGCTAAAGTGCCAGGGTGCACACTGCACACATACGCAAGTAGCTTTTCTTTGCCATTATAATTCGTTAATACTTGTATTTCATGAAATAGTGAAAGATGAAAAAAGAAAGAAAAGTTGTGGAATTTATTGATAATATGTTAACTTTTAACAATGTTAAGTACTATCAGTTATAGATACTATCTCAAAAGCTTGTTTTGGAACTTTAAAGTGAAATGCTTTGTAGATAACCGGATCATACATACAACGTATTAATGATAAATCTATATTTTTGAAAAATAAAACTACTTTTATATTAAACTTTACTGCAATAAATTGATACGAACTATCAAGTATTTATATTACGCTCTGTTAAATCTGTCAAACTTAACTCACTGCTCTTACTAAATATATCGTTATTTTATATTAAAACAATAATTAAATTTGACACTATATCGTGTCAACTTGACACTAGTATCAAATTGACATTGTAAAGTGTCAAATATAACCAAACCAGTTTAGCAAGAAAATGGTAATTTGAAGCAAGCTTTTGTTAGAAATTTCCTTTCAAAGAATATCCGCCACAGTCTCTGTAGTCAGTTCCTAAAATAGTTTATCGATCTCTTAAATATTTCGTTGAGAAGAATATAGTCAATTCGGAATCGATCGATTGGAGGAATGAACTGTGTCTGTATCTGCCCTCTACAAGGGAAGTTTATAAGCTGCAGCTACTGTCGATATACACGTGATATTATTCTGCATTTTCCCAAAGATCTTGTAAAAATTATCACTTGTTGGTTTACAAAGATATCGGTTATTGATACAGTAGTAACTATATGGATATAAAAGTTGTACCTGTTATTTGAAATTTATATTCAATGGTAACTTTACATTTTTAATCACCATATAATATGTAAGAGAGAAAAAGTACTTGCTTTTTATTACTTTATTGGATTATTCTGTGTATGTAAACTTATAAGCTTTTTTTATTCATCATTGATTTATTATAATATGAAATAATTCTCAAAAATTTATTCATGCATTTGATTTCTTACTTACCTACAATTTCAATAGACATTCTCTACACAGATCATATTCTCTTTTATATCTACTATTAATAATTCTCCAGTTAAATTATAACCTATAATAAAATACTTTGATAAATATAATCAGTATCAGTTGGTTTAATTAGATGATAAAACTTTAATCCTTATAAAACGTTAAACGCAATTAATTTCAACGAAATTTTTAAGTAAAGTTTGTAAAGTAAAAAATAATCAAGGTATTTAATAATATATCACAAAACAATATAGCATTGAATAATCTAATGAGAAATGACTCATCGAATTTATATTGAATTGATTTTGATACGCCGATTTCGGCGTTGATTCGACATCAATTCGATGAATTATTTCTCATTAGAAAAGTCTTATTCTCAATTCTTAAAATTAAAGTCTATTTCCACTTCTTGAAATTAAAGACGTCAAATTAATCAGATATATTATAAATGAGTGATGTGGTGAACAGGAACGGGGAGCCTGCATAATATCTTTTTATTGAAATACAGTCTTCTTTCATTCAGTCTATATAATTTAACAAATTTTGCTCCGTCGTAAATCAGAAGTCTCGTTGAAAAGAATGGAATGACCTACAACACAAACGTAACAATTCGCACAAAGAATTATCACGATTGTCTAACATTTATTGCCCAAGTACACGATAAGTTATACATTATATTTACACGGGAGGGAAGAATTATTGTGACCATAAATGCAAAAACTAATATAACTTACAGCTTAGCGTATATACATGTCCCTGAGGCTTATACTACATTATCGTACACACACTATTATTATACAATACCAATAGCTCTATGCATTGAACAAACGCGGCATCGTATAATATAATTTATATATATATATATATATATATATACCGATTATTACACGTCTACATATATGTACATAGCACATTTGGGGTCATCACAAACATACGCAAGCGGCACCGCGAAATTGATGGGTTTATTTGGAAAGCCGAACTTGCAATTTATAATCGATTGATGAAACAGATTGATAACAAATTCATTAGAATTGAAATGAAATGAAAACTCAACTGATGAATCGATAGTATTACTTTGACGACTAAAAATATTGCACATTCGATATTTTGTGCAAGAGCGATGTTAAATTATATATATAATATATAGCAATTTACGGATTTATTTTTTCCTACGCTCAACATATGCTGAAAAAAATTAAAATATAGATGTCCAAAAATTATAAAAGTTGCGAATTTTAGCTTTAATTTTTTTCAAACTTAACATTTCCATAGTTCATATATATATTAATTTTACGAATATATTAATTATTTAAAAGAATGTTATATATAAACTGTCAAAGTACAACACATACAATTTTTATAAATATTAAACACATAACCTTTGTTATTAGTAAAATTAATCTATAATTTTCTAATTTTTTAATGATTTATAATTTATAGTTCAGAAAGCACTACGTTAAGATATAACACTGTTCGTTGATGTACTCTGTATAATAATCATTAGTTATCTAAAACACTAATCACTAAATTATAGTGTACGGATGAAGAACTGATAATTTCTATAGATAAATATTACTTATATGTACAATAAGCCTGTTATACATTACTATATTTGTATGATCTCGAGGTATTTGAATTAAAAATAGTTTATTGATCGTTCCGTTAAATAACGGAAATTTTCAGAAAATTATTGTCATCCTGTAACATAAATAATTACATTAAATCAGCATTTTTATGTGTAAAAGTATATCTACTGCAAAAGTATTTTACAAGAATTAAAAAGAAATTCTAAGAAATAAAAGCGCGCTCAGTAAGCAAAACTATACGCTACTTTTTATCGTAATGTTTTATGGCGCTGTAAATTTTTGTGCTGCTATTAACAATATATGTATTTAAATTTGTAACAGATTAACTTGAAAAATTATTGACGTAATTATCGTTTTTCTTTTCAATGCCATAATAATTAATACGCCATCAATAAAGGATATTCGATCAGATCTCTTACAAGATAAAATAGACAGGTTTTATAAAGTGTTATTACATTATCCGTACCCTTGACTATAATAAAGAACACATTCACTATCAGTTTGAATAAAATCGAAAATGGAGCACTCCTCTTTATAACTACTATATAGAGAGAGAGAGAGATCATTGGAATAGCCACTTATGTAATACAGTAGATCGGTTTTACAATTCTCTCTGTTTAAAAATTATTGCGACATACTTAAGCGAAATAAATTTCTTCTCGATAAAAATATTTCCTGTGAGGCACATTACTTTGTTTCAGCGATATAATTTATGTGTACGAGAAATAAACAAAAGGCTGAGTAAATCAGCGAATTGTAATTCTATATTGTAAACATAATTCATAAAGCAATGATAATTTAATATATTGGCATTATTACAAAGTATTTATTATTTAAATTATCCATTTATTAATTTTATATTAATTTCTTAATAAATAAATTTCAATCTATTATTTCAGATTTCTTATTATCCTTGCTACATATATACAAGAGGATTTATTTATTCTTACTTCCTACATAAGACATAACTAAATTTAACATTCTAACATTTACATTTTTCATGATAAAAAAGATATTAAAATTAAAAATTTCGTATATACATATTTTAAAATTATGCGAAAAAGATGACTGCAAATTCTAAGAAATAATAGATAACTTTTTACAATTAAAATTATTTGAAATTATGAGCTACGCAATCACTCTCATTCTTTGCGTCCTTGTACGTTTAGATATTAGCAAATTGCAAGCTATGTACGCTTAATATTTTCAAATGCAAAAGTAACGACAACATATATTTACATCAACATCATTATTTATATGAAGGGATCACTGCAGCAGTAGATTAACCTACATTTTGCGAAAAATAAATATATTTTTCCTATCACTTTAATCTTAATTATTCATTTTCCCTGTTTTTATAAAATGTGAGTTAACTCACTATTGCAGTAAACACCTTTTACGTGTGTTTGTAAAATAATACACCATTAAATTAAATTTTTTAAATCAAGTAGACATTTTTAAATATAAAACATTAAATATAAAAATAGAAAATATACTTGCACAAAGTATAGTATAAAGTAGTTTTTGAGTAAGCGCTGAAATATAATTTTTATGTCTTTGTCAATATTTGTTTTGGTAATTAATTAAAAAATGAGATTGCAAATAATATGCCCCTTTTTACTGGATCTACAGACTTTCTTCTTTAAGTGATGGCGAGGTCAACAGAGTTACCGCTTGAAATGGAAACGGTAAAAGCCAGCTACTCTCGCACCTTCAGCGCAAAGGGGTTAATAGATTGGTGGCTTTCTATGCTTTAGGGAAGGAAAATCTATTAGTACACATTCGGCTTGCAATGTGTTAATTACGCTTCTCACGAAGTACCCTGGTCACTCTGGCCTAATCAGCCAGATATTCCGGACTCCATGTAAAAACGATTCTTTGCTCTATGCTTCGCTCTACGTTTCGCTTTATGCAAATTTCATGTATTGTACAACAGGAAGAGATTTTTTACGGAGAGCAGCGATCCTACGCAGCATCATTCATATCGACATTTCTTCGTTGTGACGTTCACCACGATACCTAGTCTCGTATCTGGAGAACGTTTTCTACATTGTGTTAATTTTCACGTAACAGTTTCTACACAATGGTGGCCTACGTGGCTAAACCACCGGCCAATATCACAGTCATGGTGGTTATCCCGAAATTCATAAATAAATGACGATGAAACGACGATGAGGCCGTCGCCGATTGAAAATCGATCTGCTCGTCACCAATATCGTCGCCCTTTAACATTGGCTCGTCTTTCATACCGACAGCTTTCTTCTCATGATTGTGATCGATCTTCCATGCTTTCTTCGATTCACGCCTCGAGCCTGGTCTGCGCGTCGTTGGTGGCTTATCGATCCCTGAAAATGGCGACACAATAAATTTGATGATTAGAGTTAATGTTACTAAGTAACGTAGAAAGTGTGCTTTCGATAAAAAGTGAAATAGCTTTAGCGTGCTTTTAGTATCGCTAATACGGACCTTTTTGCGATTTAAGAAACTAATGTGTATCTTGCTATTTTCGTTCATATAAATTCTTTAGAGAGTTACTTTTCGTCTTATTTACTTTTGAAGTTAGTTTTTTCTTTAGCGATCTTTTCACATAATATGCCAGTATTTAACTAAACATTAAAATTTACTGAATATAGTATCGTTAATTAATTTACTCTTAATCCAAGAAATTATATTTGTTTCAAATTATATAATCGGAAAACTATTATTATCTAAAAGCAAATATAAATAACAAATTCTTTGATTGGAGCAAATGGAATTAAATACGTGTGAGTTTAAATATGTGCAATCCATTACGACAAAATAGAAACGTCGCGATTTCAAAGTTAATTATATGGTATAAGCTAAAAGCTTGTGTAGTTTATGTATTAGTTTAAGCCATGCTTATCGCCATGTTTACTAGTATTGGTTTTATCAATCGGCTTCAATGTAAAATCGTTTGCAACGGATATCAAAGTAAACATATACAGGCTTTCTATATACTAAATAAAAATATTTATAGAATAGTAACATTACAGGTGATCATGAAGTTTCACAATTATGGTGTCGATAAAAGTCAACGATAACGAAATAAAAAGTACATTAGCTAATTGGCGAATCAATGGCGAACGTTGGCGCTTAAAAATTGGTGTGATCGTTTGAATAGAGATTGAATGTCCGTCGCAGTATGCAACACAGTAGAAAGCCGCTTTACGTCGAATAGCGTTTGAAGCGAACGGGCGTAAATGGCGAATCGAGATATCGGTAAAGCCTGTCCGCGAGTAATAACCGGAAAAATAATCGGCCAGGCGGTCGGACTTTCCGCGCGATGCTCCCCGGTTTGACGTATTGGAATGTCGTCCGTACGGTGTTCCCGCAAACCCGGAGAGCTCTTGTCACTTGCACACTCCGTCGAAATGTCGAGAGTTCGGAAGCGATATTAATTCTCTCGTGCGTGCATCGACATTTCCGCACGAGACGAAAGTAGACTTTTTCTAATTAATCCACAGGATGACAACGTGCAAGCCACACAACGTACTGAGGTGACAATCCCTAACAGTTGAGACTACAAAATAAAGGTGAATATCGATGGATTACGACAAGAACAATGTTGCAAATAAAAGCGTAAAGACAAGTGTACTTTTCCTTCAATTTTGACGTAGTGGACACAGATCTATGTAAGCTGGTTTAAAAAATTTATACACCGAAAAAAATTGTAATAAATATTTTAACAAATTTTAATAAATATTTGTATGAATAGTTCTAAATAAATATTTACTAAATGTAAATACATATTTATTTAATACAAACCATTAATTTGGTTAAATATTTATTCATTGTAAGTAAACGTTTACTTAGTATCTATTAAAAACATATATATTAAAATGTAGTAAATTTTTTTTACAGTACATACATTTGTCAAATGTATTTCTACTAATGTGATATTTTCAAATATGTTTTAATCAAATAATTTTTGTAAAAAAAGAGAAATGTATTTATATAACGAATCTTTTAATGTATTTATATATACTTGCCTATGTTTTATCCTTTAAAGGCTCTTTTGCATATTTCAGTCTGAAAGTTACCTTCGTGAAGCAGATGTGAGCCAAACATTGTTGAAATAGTAATCAACTTTCGTTCGATGTGCAGAAGCTTATGCAACGTTGATTTCAATTCGCGAGCGACAATTGTGTTTGCACTTCTGCAAGGTCAATGCGTTTATATTTACTCGTAGTAGCTGTTTGCAAATCTCGGAAAGCGTACGCTGCATAGTGTATTCGGAAGTACAGATGCAGAATGTGTGCTTTCGGCGATCCTGACAGTTCAACAGCGCAATTTAATAAATACATTAATTAATACGCTCGGACACTATGTTCCGGTTGAATATCGGAATTGTGGTCGGACCTGCGTTACCGCGCCGTTACCGAAAAGCCGTTGAAACAGCCGTTCGTCTCGAATACCTTAAATTACGAATTTACATTTATTACCATGCCGTTATATCATCGCCTTTGATGCTCGCTGTGTCTGCGGTAATGAATATTGCGACTGTGGTTTAAGATGCTCAGAGCTCTTCCACCTCACTGCAATTAGCCAGTAATGTGTTCCATCGTAAGATCCGTAATTCTGTTCACTTCACTACTGGTGATGCCTGCCATTTCATGATAACGCGCTTTATAACGCCTGAAGGTGAGCAATGATCAACCGTAGGGCTAAAATAATTCAACTTGTCTTCTTTCCATTTATCTTTTCATCTGTCTTTCGCAAAGAATTATGAATAAAGCGAAGAATTATGGGTATACCTTTAGAAGTTTCATTCGCACCATCAGCACCTTAGAGAGGTAAAAGCGTCAAACGATGGATAGACGCAATTGTTTTAGAACTCTATACTATACAATCATAGAAATTAAGAGAAACCTAATAATTCTACACGTGGCATGCGTATTGTGTCTGCACGTTCAGGTAACTTATTAAATACACAATTTAACGCAACTATAAGTATTTAGCATTGTAATACACCAAGTACATAGATAAGGACAAAATAGTAATAAAATAGTAATTACGTCAATAATAACTTCCAGGGGTTACTTTACCGTATAATAGTAGCGGATATTTCGAAATCAGATTTGCTGGGCCAATTGCGACTTAATTCTTTCTCAAAGAACATCCGCTTCTACCGGCAAGCGAAGCAAAAGTGAACTAATGACCATGGCTACCACGGCACGTTTATCGGTCACATCTATACGCGCGCGCGCGCGCGCGCACGCTCCCTCATCCGGCGATATAATGCAATTTGAATATAGGCCATCATGCACAGACTTTGCATGCCATGCGTGCACGTCATTGTACAGACTCGGAACGAGCGACGTGGTGGCGCAAAGTTCCCTCGCAGTCTTAGCTGCTCTTAAAGCATCCCCTTCGCAATTTGTTCTCTTTTCGCGCTATGTCCGTCGATAATACGGATCCTTTCTTACCCTCCAACCCCCCTTCAGTCAAGCTCAAGTAAGATTCCCATCGAAGTTAACCGACTTTAGCGGAACATGTAATCCATAGACCAGTGCACCCCCTCCTCGCGGTAATTATTGCTAATATTGTTAAACGTGTCGCGCTGCCGGAAAAAGCTCCCGATAATAGCGACAGAGAGGCATGCTAGTCGACTGACGTTTTAACGGAACGCAAGCCCGTTGAATTAAATTGCTGGGCTAATTATTGGAGAAGTGATTCGCGAGAATGGAAATTCGTGATGGTCTGTACAGGCGTGCGGGCGTGTCCCCGGGCTTTCCCGTCGTCGCTTCGACCGCAGCATTTTATTTGCAATTGTCGGTAATTAAGTGCCTCACTACGGCCTCTTCTCCCCCTCCCCCTTTCCATTCAATCATCATAAACGACGATTTTTGTTAAAGCCATCGTTTTCTTCCTCTCCCTTTGAACGCATCGCTTCCGTCCGACCTCGCCACCATCGACACTCTAATTGGAGAGACGACCAATTAACATCAGCGAGATCGAACGGAACAGACGGGTCGTGCTTTACGCATTTGGCGTGCTTGCCACTTGAACCTCATGCGTGAGATCCAATGAAATATAATGACGGCGAGCGGAATGGACGCGTGACGTAGTGACGCGAAGATGAGATGACATGACGTGTGACGCGACTCAATGCGATGCGACGTGACATTACGACTCGGTCGCTTATTCCTTATACTTGATTTGCAGCGACGATTTGCCTCCAAGTATGTTTCCTTATTGAAGTTTATTTTCTCTTTACTTTTTTTACATTTCTTCTCGCGAGAAAAATGGCAAAGTTACTAACGTTGTTAGCTAACGAGCGGCAACATCTTTCACGTCCTGCAAGATCGCTACTCTTTTACCCTATCAACGCGACGAGGGTAAGTGGTAGAACAAGGGTAAACAGGTACGGAGGTTGTCTAGCTTCCAAAGTTCATATGCATAGAACGATGATAGAGATCAAGCAACGGCATCGTGGAACGGTGCGGGAAACGAGGGGTATTGGTACACTGAGATTGGGGCAATTACGTCGAGTAGGCAATATCGATCGGCGATAAACCGATAAGTTATCCGTTTAAGAATCGTGCCCGCCTCTGGTTAAATTTCGAGACAGAAGAGATGTTCCGTTGCTGTCGAAATAACCGTATTGTCGGGACGCAAATACATTTTTTATTCATCTCGTCGCGTACACCATTACGCCGTAATGAGTTTTAATCTATACATACGTTTTCATGAAACATGTCTAATTACAAAATCCGTATCGTATTTTCCGATAATAAGCAAAACTAATTTAAATCCCTTATGTAAGATTAATGCGATTAAAAATAACAAAAATAATATAATAATATTAACGTAAAACTCGAGTTTGCGTTATCTAAAATGTAATATTTATATTATTTTTAACTATTTATATATATATATATATAT
>NW_017305683.1:201232-220902 GCF_001594115.1 Trachymyrmex septentrionalis
TTTGTTTTTTGGACATGATTTTTGCACGCGATGCAGGTAAAACGGGAAGTAGAGAAGCAAACAGAGGATGGCAACATTTATAAAATAAAATTTAATTATCAGCGAATTATTTGTATCACGTAATTACGTCAGATAATCACTATAAGCATGAATATTAAAATACACATACAGATAATACATGCAATAATATAATAATATACATATTATGAAAATTAAAAGAGATATTTTTAGCGCATGCAGTTTTTCGTACGTAGCATGCAAAGTGAACAAAGGAATTAGAAATCGGCTTAAAGTAACAAACGATTAAACGTTTTTTTATGCAAAGATAAGCAAGTAATGTACATAGCGTAAAAATACGTTATGTGCAACTTATGCAGATTAATGAGTTCATAAATGTTACTCACTGTAAAGTTTTATCTTTCCATCGGTCTCTCCGAGGGAGTTCGTCGCCACGCATCGAAAGGTTCCGAAATCTTGTGCTCGTACAGATTTTATCACGAGCTTCATAAGTATTTCATATAATCCTTTAGGAATTGTTTCGACCTTATAGTTCTCGTCTAAAAAAACGTTGAAAATATCGGTGTATAGATTAAGCGTAGTAAATATATCGAAATCGCAAACGCTAATTTCCATAGAGATTTACGTAATCAATCAGCGCGCATATATATAACAGTAAATGTATAGTTTATAAAGAAACACACTCTCATTATATCAAATTGTTATATCAAATGCGTAAGCCAACAAAATCAACAATAATTAATAAAACAAAGCTCATAAAGCGCACGCATGACTAGATGAAAAATACACTCGTTCCTCCTAATCGAAGTCAATGATTCAGAAGTTTGTTAACGGGAAACGCATGACGCACAAAACCGGCTTTTTCGCGTTGATACAATTGTACTTGTCTCTCGTTAAAAAGCTAATTCGTTTCGCGTGTTTGCCGCGAATAGAGGAGCACTAACTAGACAGGCTTCCATGGCAGCCCGGAATAACAGAAAATTCCGGATCGATGCAGCAGTAAACTTCATATTTACGTTCCAAGCCGCTTAAACATTATGGAACCGCACAAGTACGCATGGAACAGACCGTGTTATTCGTGCAAATGTCGTTTTCGTTCTGGCACGTGGAAGACGACGTGAATGTCGATTTTCGTGTTATTAGTTTCAAGCTATACGACACTGTCGATGCGGAAAACAGTTATTTCAAAGGAAAGTTACCGACGTTCATATCGGTATAGCTTGTGTTATCCGAAGCAATAAAAAAATCATACACTTCTATAAGTTTGTTCGCTGTATTCTTCGATTATAAAAGTATACGCGATTTTATAAATATGTATTAAAAAATCTGTGGAATACGATAAATGTAGAAAAAATTTTGTTGTAAAAACATTTTGTTGAGATTCTGATAATGAAAAGAACATGTAAAATTTGTTTGTAATAAAAGTAAGTTTAATATTTAATTGTACATTTTAATTAATTTGATATTTATTATATACATTTATAATATTAATAATTTATAATAATTATAAATTTTTTGTGTCATTTTATATAGGTAATATATTTTTTCTTGAATTGTTTTATTGTACATTTTATTATCTGCATTTAATTAATGTCTTCCTTTTATTATATTTATTAATATTAGTCTAGTAAAACATAAAATAATGCCAGCTAGTAATATTATTTATGCTATTTGTAGTAATACTATTTGTATAATATATAAAGAATATAGAGTAGCACTTAATTTGGGAATATCGGCTAAATGCTAATAAGAATTGTCTCTTTGTAATTAATTAAAAAAAATGTCAATGCTAATATTATTCATCGATTTGTGAAACTTTCGTCAAACGCCAATTAACTACTAACAATCGACTTTGCGATAGTAGATAAAAATTGCCATCTGCATAAAAAGAATTTCGCGTGTTCTTAATTAATTTGAAGATCATTCATTATAACGCTTTAAGGAAAAATTTTAGTCTGTACGAAGGGTACTGTCACGGATTAACGACCCGACACGAGATGGCACGCACACGTCTTAAGTTTTAATGCTGCTGCCCTTGCCCTTAAACCTTTGCATATCGCAAAGGTGCATGGTAGCAATTAGAGTGAAACGACCACGTTAGCGCGGTGTAATTAAGGCGAATTGCATTACAGCTGCTCGTGCGTGCACTTCCCGACGTGTACAAAAAAAAGGAAAAAAAAGAGAAGAAGAAAAGAATTTGTAACAATTATTTCATAAATTGGAATAAAACGCGCTCTCGGTTTCATTAAAACTCTCAATTTTTTCTAGTTTGAGACAATGAGTATTATTCATGTATTCTTTAATGATAAATATTATCTTAAGAAGCAAATTCAATGTTTGTATAACTTGAAAAGAAATAATTATAACTTATTTTATCTCGCAATGAGAGAAAAATTTAAGATGGAATTATTACTATCACTATCTTAATATCTATGATAAAAATATTAATATTATTTTTCATACTTGTGCATGTTCTATTTAATTCACTCTAAATAAACGTTAATTAATTAATTGCCCGTCAAATTAACAATTGATTTTTATTTATATTTAATAAGAGCATAGAAAGTAATTTAAAATATTTACTTTTTATAAAGCTGCCTTAATTAAATTATTCTTTTCCTGTGCACTACTTCTATATTATTGTTGATAAAAACGAAAAGCATATTATATTTGAACAAACAGAAATATATGCTTACCATTGGCAATAGTTTCGTTCGATGGCTTCGTCCAATATGTGATAGGACTGGGATGAGCTTCGCTACGGCATTCCAACGTAACAGTTTGTCCCTCGTAACCACCCACTAGCTGATTCTCGATCCAAACCATTGGCTGAACTGTACAATATGATATATTTTAATAAAATATCCATTAAAACACAAAAATTACATATTATTAATCTTAATCAAAGGAAACATTTTTTTTATTTTATAAAAACTTGCTTTCTCATATTTTATTGAATTTTTTTATTACCGTGAGATAAGAAATCATACAATATAGCACTGACTGCATATTAATTTTATTATGTACAGCTCTGCAAACAGTTGTTTTTAATGAACAAAGTCTAGCTGACAATATAATGTTAAAATATTTGACATTAAAAACTATATAAAGCTGGGAAAACACGATACAAAATTTAACGAAATATCCAATTTTACGAACTCATCACAAGGTACAGCATCTGACGTTTGACGTAAAAGTCTTACTAAAGCTCCATCCCCCATTTTTAAAACATGTTCCCTCGAAATAGGGCTCTCTTATTTTTTTAATCAATCCAGAAACGTCACTTGTCCTTTTAGTAAGCGACTTATTATAGCGTAGCAAAATTACGTAGCCAGCGGCAGGAAAGATTTAACTCCGTTTTCAGGAACAATGGCCCTCGGGATCAGCATGCCTATTCACCATGCCTACCCCGAGAGGCGTCATTACGCGAGATCGCTCACGTCACACACGAGTACGACAATTTAAAATATATTTTGCGACAAGCGCCCGACGCTCGTATAAGAAAGGATTTATATTACCACGACGGGACAGAACTGCATAAAATGTCATTCATATGCATTTCCACAATTATATATGCGTGAAAAGCAAAGGATGGAAACGGAACAGTTAAAGTTTTTGATTGAATTAAAATTTACGAACGGAAATCCTAATAATATTACATCGTGTATGGTATATTGTATAACATTCTGAAAAGATTAATTCTGGAAAATTAATTCACGATGATTGTGTGAATAAATTTCGATTAATCCTCGTTTTTCCAAGGGAGATTAAATAATTTCACGTAATATTTTTTTCCGCCTTGTAAAACGGAGAGAAACGCATTTAATTATATTTCTCTCAATCGTAATGGAAAAGCCATTTTCGCAACGTATTTCACCACGTTTCACGCTTGGCTGGAAGTGTTTCTTAGTGTCTCTTAAAACGGAATTCAAAATCACGCAACAAAATTACGTACAGTGAACAGTGAGAAGGATCCGTTTGCTGACTGTTGGTGGTACTCCGTTGGACGCTATGCAGAGATACGGTCCCATATGGAGACGCGTGATTCGTGTTATTTCCAGCTCCGGACCCACGATACTCCCCGCTGCAACAGTTTACATATGTAGATGCGAGCATACAAATTCATATGGACATTACGACGCATTATTATATACGCTTCGTTCATCGTTCAGTTAAACATACCAATGACACGATCTGACCAATTGCACACGTTAATACCGCGTCGTTAATTTTTAAGCATTCCAAATTACAAACATATTTTTGAAATTACAAATCATAAATTTAATCATCTCTGCTTATGGTTGACATTATCATTTATAATCAAAGATAATAATTTAAATTGTTTAATATTACGATATAATTTTCAGAATCAAATAATAAACAAAAAGATATAATAGAAATTATATATTATTGTAGCATAAATATATTAAACTCCTTTATTTTTTGAGATTAAAAGAGAGAAGAAGATATATTTTTATATGAATTTCGAAAACTATACATAGAATAACAAAAAAAGTTTTGTTAAAACAAAAAATTTGGGATTATATAAATCGATTATGATCATATCTGCACGTGATTTGTGGAGAGAAAACAAAACTCTTTTTGCTAACACTATATCAATAAGGTAATTTATTTGTTATTATTAAAAATAGCGAGTATATTCAAGAAAATCACGCCTTTTGCGATATAGATTTTTTTGTAAAAATCCTTTTCTAAAACCAGAAAGCCTCTTTGGATCCATTATTTTCGGTTACACACATTTGATGTTTAAACTTACTGTTATTAGAAAATGTAAATACAGTAATAATAATAAATGCATCTTTGTCACATTAAATAATGAAATATACACGTATCCAATTTTGACAAATAACTAATAACGTTTAAGTAATGTTTCTTCTCATTTTCTTCGTATATTCTCATAATATATACCGTATATATACGTTGCATGAAATGTGTAGTGTTACTAACTAAGCGTAATGCACGATAATTAAGTAACAAGCAAGTAGCAACATGAAGCATACTTAAATTTATGTTCTGAATTTTGCGGAATATTGAAAAGGCGCAAATTATAATACAGATAGCACAAATATATATCCTTCAATTCATGAAAAAGCAATTAAAAGATTTCGCAATATAATAATGAAAAAATGGGACGTTGATTCACTACTAAATGACATAATTTCGTTAGACTGCACATTGTATTAAATGAAACGTAACATAAATATTAATATGCAAAAGTGGACAAAGTAGCACTCATTACGTCAGCTGTAATTTCATATGTTGTAAATTAATATTTGCTCTCTGATATTTTCCAATAATTTCTGTTTCGCATGTTGCAATACGGTCGACTAGCTTAATATTGCGAAACAATTGATTTCAAGTTTAATTAAAATGTGTATTTCCTTAATTTCGATATTATATAATTAATCGTGCTAATCGATTTGTACATTGAAATTACAATTAGTTCCGCGTCGCGAGTGTGTAATGAAGTTAAATTGACAATCTAGCACATTCATTTCGAGATTGATTATCATATAATTTACATAGTTCCTTTACAGATCAACGGCCTACCGATGTGTAGGTATCTATATATCGTACTATTATCAGAATGATAGTTTCATAATTTACATAATATGAGAATTTAAAACTTATTAAATAATATATTAAAATATATTTAAATAATACATACATACATAATAAAGTATCCTATTTTAATAAAACTATCACAAAATTTATGAAAGTATAGAAGTATACACATATATGTACGTAATAAGAAAGTTTTAATGTCAAATATGGTAATTAAAATTTTTCTTTAGAATTCAAGTAATCCAATCAGCTTGTAATCACAATATTATTACGTATTTGCATTTAATTATTAAGATATCTATAAAATATTTATAAAATGTTAAATGTGCAAAATACAATTATTGTTTTTTAACAATTTTCAAATTATAACAATAATTTTATTGTCAATTATCACATTTACAAATTAGTAAATCATTCCATTTGTTCTTGATTTGCTTTTAGCATTATTTTATTTATGTTAGATAGCACTTTGTCAATAGCATTTGAACATGTATCGCGAAATTTGTGTGTAACAACGTCTGCATATTTTGATAACAATTTGAAAAGCTCTTTCGTTCATGCACCTGTTGAGGGTTTCGAGGTAAATTCATACTTCAAACTTTTATCGTGTGCAAAAAGCAAAATCTTTTATGAATTATCATACAAATCAGAAAACGCCGAACACTTTTCTCGACTATTATAGGAAGTCAAACGGAGTGCACAGATTTCGATTGCGAAAATCGTAAGACCGATAGCGCGTTTCCGAATACTCCATTCTACGGTACTTATCGTCTAATGGAATCACGACTGAATCTTTCCGCAAGATCGATGTAAGACGAAGAGACGAATAGAGTGAGATGCGACAAAATACTTAAAGTGATTTCTTAAAATCGGCTTCGAAAAAATGGAAATTTCGTCTGGTGAATAAATCATCAGAAGTTGGTCACAAATCGATATTTCACTACAGGGCGACGTTCTCTCGTTTCTGATCCTTGGCATGATTTCACACGAAAGGATGAAAATATATTACGTGTGTGTTGCACGTCGGTTTGTTGGTCTTTGAGAAGTACTCCGAATTCAGTATGAACTGAGACGAATAGAAAAGGAAGGGGATGGCAAAAGAAGAGACAAACTTTTGAAGCCGTATAAGAGAAAGAGACTAAAAGGATACTTTAGCTATCTGTCTGATGTACAATCGAAATGTCTCCGACACTTGCTTGCGCAATTAGTCAGCAAAAGGTCTAAACAATCTTGATGCGGGTGGCGCGTAAAACAGGAATGCCGTTGAATGAAGGTGACAGCTGAATGCATGTGATTGGATTGAAAGAACGGCAAATCTCTCAGACGAGATGTTTTTTCGAGAACAAAAACTTTTGAATTGAATCACTGAACATCATTAATCTTTTGCCTCAATCTTACAAAAACTGAAATAACTAATTGTGAAATCTGTTTGAATATATTATCAAGCCTCATAAAAAATTATTTAAAATATATAAATAATTATAATGTAAATGTTTAAAAAATGTTTAAAATCCAAAAGTACTGATATATTCTTATAATTATAATATAAAATTTATTTATAAAAATTAAATTTTTATAATAATAGTTTTTTCAAATGTTACATGTACAGAACGGTTTTTGCTAAAGTATTAAAAAATTTAATTGGATAGAGATCTGAAAATGATTTTGTTAAACCATTAAAATAATGTAGGACACACAATCTGGTTACTAGAATATCAAAACTTTTTACAGCGCTTATTATACTTGAGTGTCCTATATAATTATTTTTATAGTCCAACAAAGTAATTTTCAGATTTGTATCTAGTTAAATTTTTAGATACTTCAATAAAATCATTCTTTCTGTGTAATAATCAAACTGTATCTTCGTTGAAGAATTGTTATGTATTAATGGAAAGTTCTCGTTAAAACATTCTATCGCATTTGTATAACATTCCTTTTACAATAATTAAGAAATTAAATTACATGTTGATTACTAGTTCCTGCTAGATTTGCAAGACGGCATAACGACAGAAATTCGTTCGGAATTGTAAACAAAATTAATTTCTCACCGAATGGGTTAAGTAAATGAGTTTATATTATAAATGTTCAGCAATTTCATTTCGATGGACATTACGCCGACGGCACTTTGCTGATAATAACATCAGGAAAGAAACCATTTTGTGTAACGAATCGTTAAATTCTTTCGTCAATTGTAAGAGACTGTAACAGGCGAAAAAATAGTAAGAGAGAGAAAGTAGAAATTACTGTTGAAAGTATTGTATCATCAATGCAATAAGGAAATAAATTGAAAATCAAAAGTTTTGTAAAAATAAAAATATATAAGCAAATGGATTAGTAGAATAAAATTATTAAAGAACAAAATATATTTCTTTTACATTTTACATCTTTCTTTATGATATATAAAAATTCATTCTCGTCTATTTTATTTAAATTTGTCTATTCACTTCTGTTCTATTTTATTTAAAAAAAAGACCAGAAAATTTGTGAATCGAATACATATACTTGACGGTATGTTAGGAATCCAAGAAAGAAATTTGCTTTGTTTATTTCATTTACGACCTTTATCCGATTATCAGACGTGTTCAATGTACAATGAATTCAACAAAAGGCACATTCGTATCGGTTCAATGCCGTCCATCAAAACTCATTCAATGATACGCTACGAGAGCACAATAAACGTCTCGCTCAATCAGCGCGAAACGAGACGGCGAGCTTTCTGTCACTCTGTTTTGGAGTGAGATCGAGAAAAAGCCTCGAAGCTGTTCTATGAGCAGCGGGTTATGTTCAATATACGCGAAACAACGCGAGACAACGAAGTCGATGGGGTTGAAAGGAGACACAGAGATTCGGGGTGAGAGGAAACGAGACTCTATCTAGAGTAACAACCGTCATTCGTTATACGGTGAAATACGCGACAATCGGCGACCAACGAAGCGGTGCACCGTATGGTAATAGTAGTAGTACTAACAATATAGTAGTAGTAGTAGTAGTAGTAGTGCAATATGAAGATACGTACCCTGCCAATTTGACAGGCTGATCGTACCACCCGCTTCACGACGCCACGTGACCGTCGGCTCCGGTGTTCCTGTTGCCGCGCATCGTAGCGTCACGTTGCTACCCTCTCGCACCACCATATCCGTGCTGGTGGGATAGTCCAGGATGTCCGGCGGTACTGAAACAATAACCACATTGCGACGAGAACGTCCCAGAGGTTGCACGGGCACGAGCACGCGCGCGTACCAACGCGCGCGACTGTGCGCGATGATCATTCGCGCGGACCAGATAGATGGTTATCTCGCGACGAGCGGATCATGCCCCGCTGTCTCCCGTCGTGCAATATCCCGCGTATATACACCGCACACGCCGCGGGTGCACGCGCGGCACCCACGCATCCTGGGGTTCGCGCCCCATTCGTTCGCGCGGATGGCGGATTCACTCGTAAAATCTCGATTCGCTCAGCCGATTTCGCGTTTTCGTTTGAATTTTTGCAGAATCCCGGACCACGTCCGGCCCGGGCTCACCCTCCGCTTCCGTAGGGAAATACCTTTTTGTTCCATTGAAGGAATGATCTCTTTCTGTTTTCTTTATTTTATTTTATTTTTTTTTTTTTTTCGTCGGGGTGATCTTTCGCGCGTGACTTTTAACGGTCCGTAAAATCCACGTTACTTTTGTCACAGCCGAAAGCTCGACGGGAGTAGTACGATGACGCGTAGTATTAGGGCGAATCTGCTTTTTACGGCACGTACGTGCCGTTGGGCATAAGAGCAAGCAAGCTGCTGGATAAAATTTGGATAAGGCTTACTTATCAGGCAGATATGTAAAATTGTCATGAGCTAGATTACCATACGAAATAACTGTATGTATTATAATTCGTACGGTTATGCACGCTTTAAAGCACGAAATTACAATTTTTTTCATTTATGCACACATACATCTTTAATATATTTGCATAAATATCTGTAATATGTATATGTTGTTTTTACGAATTTTACGGAATGTAAAGAAGTTACAATTTATTAGTTCTATAAATTAATGCACGCGAATAATACAAATAGGATCTGAACTGACTAAGAACGATACAAGTGGATTACTCAAAAGGAACTATGTAAGCAACTAATGTATCATGCAAAGTAATTCATCACGTCGCTTTATCCAAGTTTAATAAATGACAGCTAGATTCAATATGGCGAATTGTTTTGCACTTAGACGATACATTAGATAGTTTAGAGTTATCGTCCATTCCACTAATCTGAATAAATAAATCAACTAAAGCATCAAAATCAATGCTAATCCAGGTATTTTGGGTTGAATCTCTCTTGTCTCATTTGCATCATCATTTTTATGCTAATCTGTCTCGTTATAAACGATTTAAATCTGTTATCCGACCATTTTACACAAAAGTGTTCTTCAGAAAGATATAAAAAATACATGTATTTGAAAAATAAAGTAGCTGACTACAATCGTGAAAATTTCTCTCTTGCTTTAACAAACGCAGTAAAATATTCCAGAGAAAAATCACTTAGCACGATAGGAACAAAAATTTGCAGGAATCTTGTCCCTCTTGTGGTTTTGTATTTTGCGGTTTTTAAAATGATTGAACGAACGTTATTTATCCAATTGTCTTGCTATTCAGCGAACGAGTTTAAATATAGAAGAATCGTATTATTGTATTCAGAATGTCCTTTAATAAAGAGAACTTCATGAAAGGATGTAAATTTAATTATATCTTAATCTGCTGTGGCGATTACCGTATTAGTTAGTAACGCAAAAGCTGTATTCTCGGACTACGGACTATGGATTACCATATTAGTTATCAACGCAAAAGCCATATACTCGGATATTCAAATAATTAATTGAATTTTTGATAATTTAAGTATAGCTTCTCTCGTCCTCCTTCTCTTTTTCTATTTAAAAAAAGGTAGTGAAGAAATATAATTGTTATAATTATGTATTTTAATAAAATAGGAGGTTATTATAAGTTAAAATCTGTTCTATCTCCTTATGATTTAATTTTTATTTTATAAATCATATACATATTAAATTCACAATCAATTAATAAATATTAATTATTATATGTCTTGCATATAAATTATGTATTATTTTCAGTCTTTAAATTCACTTCACATAAAAAGCAATTAATAAAATTACTCAATAGCTTTACACAATTTTTTAAAAGGATTGATTTTAATTTAACGCGCGAGATATTCATCTTTTTCGATGTATGACATATTTGGCTGTCTGTGTAATGTATGTAATAAAATATGTTTATAATAAAATATTATTTTTATAAATGCGTAAATAAATACTTGATACTTTTTTATGTTATAATATAATAAATGATAAAAAATTTCAAAAGTGCTAAGAATCCTTTTAAATTCTTCTTTATTTATTAATGAAAAGAACGACTTTTTAAAATATTTAAATATTTGTCTAGACACATATTTGAAAATAATTTTGTTTGGACTATCAAAATAATTATATAGGACGTCCAAACTGGTTGCTAGAATGTATTTTTATAAATCAATTAAATTATTTTCAGATCTTCGTATCTACTTGACTTTTTAGATATTTCAAAAAAGCTTTCTTTCCGTACAAATATCTATGTTTTACATTGAAATTCAGATGAATTAATAACTTGCAAAATTTTTACGCTAGCATCAGCAACACAAAGATTATTCGCGTGTACACGGAAACGACCTTTCCAAAACAGCATAGGATATATAGAGTAAGGTTTATTATAAAATATCATCGGTTCTTCACACATACACACACACGCGCGCGATGATCGACCAACATACTCTTTGGTGAAAATAATCTTCACCGCGAACGGGAGGCCATTGACGCGATACATTTTTCGCGGCAACAATGCGAAGAATTTCGTTATCGAGTTGCTTTCGAAACGGAATAGAGCCGAATATGGCTGGTACACATACAGTTTGTACACCGGAAAGACGGCTGGCCAGGAATGGTTTCCCATGGCTTACGCGGACTAAGTTCTTTCCCGGTCACGAAAGAGGCTACCTTCGTGAATAGTCCTCTCTCAGAGACCGACGTCGCGTCCCCCTGGTGAGTTACGAAAGACGTGTTCGGAAGGCAAAGAGGTTCCAGGACGAAGTTTCCGCGGATGCGAAAAAGCTACCAACGCGAATGGTGCTTTCGTGTGCTAACGAGACGACGAGGGTGGACCGAGAGCTACGATTGCATAACAGCGTAAATCCGAGAGGCACATTAGGAATACAAAAGCTTCTCTTTACGATAATCGATAAATAATTTCTTTTTATTGCCGATAAATAAATATAATTAACGATAATTATACTATAACAATTTTTCTTTTTACAATACATAAATTTATAAATAATTTTCCATCGTTTTCAATATATATATATTTCGATAAACGTTTTAATTCATCATCAAATAAATTGGTCAAATTTATTTTATATTTTGAAATATTCAATAAACATTTCAACGTATAAAAATGTCGACAATACACAAGACTACAGTTAAAGCAGCATCTGCAGTACAAAGTATTTCTGCAATAAATGTTGTGTGATCCAACAAAGAGAAAGTCAAAATGATGTTCTCTGACGACATAGTAGGATCACGGCAGAACAGCCAAATACTGAGGGCAACCGTACAGCAACGAATTCTTCCAAAGAATTAAGCGGGCATCGGCCATCGAGCAAAAAGCAATTCCATGCCGGCATCGCTATGCCCGCCGCCGTCACAGGTCACAGAGATATCACCGGGTCCGGTGCGCAATTCATTTCGCGCTTTACCCCGACTGCGTCGGGCGCAAACGGGGCGAAAAAAAGCGCCGTATCCGCAGATAGTATATTTATTGATACGGGAAAACAATTGGGTCGAATTTATTATTTCACGCGTGCCCGCGCACCGACGCGCGCCGTTGTTTTTGTTTGCCCTCACGGGATCGCGTTTTATTCGCGTGGACTGTACACAATCGCGTTTCATACCACCGGTATCTTCGAGTGTCCTTTTGAATGGCCGCTATATTTTGCGACGGTCCGATAACGTTTGAAAAGTTCGATCGGTCGAAAGCGAGCCAGCGTTTAGACCAACGTGACACTAAATTGATGCATACGCACCGATCTTCGATGATCGAGTTACGCAAAGGTGCAGCAAGAACTATCAACCCTTTGCCATTTGAGATAATTTCGAGTAATGCAATATTATATCTTTCATTTCTATCGCTATTAACATTACATAATAGCACAATTGATATCCTTCCTCAAAACGTTGTAACGTTTTACGGAAAATTCGGAAAATTTATTTTATAAATTACAATAATTTATTTAGAAAGCTATAGAGATATATGTTGAAATCGATTATAATAAATATCGATTATAGCAGCGCGATTAATTAAAATCCATCTTGATAATTTTTTATCACATGTTTTAAAAATTAATTGTAACAAAATTTGAAGTTTTTTGATCAATATAAATAAATGCATCAATTTAAGAGAGAAGAAAGAAAAAAGTAGATTTTATTATCTTTTAATGATAAAATAAATTGGCTTTTTTTCTATGTAACTGCAGTATGAATTTAAATCCAATCTCTCTCTCTCTCTCTCTCTCTCTCTTTCTCACTTTGAATTAAATACGTATTAAGTAGCTATTATATATGTTTGTGTTGCACTCACCAATATATATTTTACACAATCGCGTATACTCACGTTGCGATAATCTACAATCAAGTAATTGGTCATATAAGTTAGTACATGTAACATCATGCTAAAGCAAGTTGACCAAACTAGTAATTTCATTACAATAAACAATAAATTTGGTTGATTGCAATATAAGCTCAATTTTATATATTATATGGGTACTCTAAATACACACATAAATCAAAGAAGCAAAGGTTATGAAGCTCGTATTAACATCCATAAATCGTTCTAAATTTAAAAGAAAGTTTATAAAATTAATAATAAGAAAAATATCACTGTTATATAACGAAGACCCACACGGCAATTGCAATACGCATTCAATAATCGAATTTGTGCAAAATAAAAAATAAACTGAATGATAAAATTTCTGCAAGTCAATATTTTGAACCGCGCTACGAATCTATATGCAATATTTGCTATTTCCATATTTCAGCATTTTGCTATTTTTATATTTAAAAAAAAAACTTGGAAATTGAACTCTCTCACAAGTTTGATTATCCAAAGCTGATTATCGCAAAAGTGTACAAATAAAACGATATTTGCTACAATTTGCTTGTGTGAATTTATATTCCGGTATAAGGAGAATTATTATTATTATCGTTATTGAGTAGTGTTACTTTCTCTTAGTTAAATTTTTTAGATATTTTACGAGTTTTATTTCCCTTTATAATAATTCGTTCAAAAATTAAAAAAAAATTTTCACAAAATTACAACAAACTTTTTATTCACACATCGTATAAGTAATAATATCGCGGTTTCAACGAATAATGCAAGCGCTCTGCGTATCAAGTTTTTCATATCCTGCATATTGAAATCAGAAGGGATCAAATCCTTATAAGAACACAAATCCTTATAAGAAGGAATATCAGAAAGATATAAAGATATAAATATAAATATAAGAAAGATATATCAGAAAGCTATACAAGATCAAAGTCAAAACAATTAAAAAAAAATAGAAAACTAATATCGAAACGCGAATAAATTCAGAAATTGAGTCAGAATATTTGCAATTTAAAGTTACAACATGCTGGTATAATAAAACGTCTCAAGGATTATACCAGATTTTTAGGAATGTACAATAGAGGGTAATACATAAATACGTACAAATATAATTTTCATATCTGCACCTTATTCCTTTCTAAATGCAAATTAAAGCATACCATGATTGACGGCTCAATAATACAAGAGAAGGAAACAAACTAATTTCTTTATTTTATTTCACCTTTATTTCACGTTTAATCAAAACGGTTATTATTAGACAAAAGCCAATAATTCACTATTATATACCAATTATTACAAAGCTTGTTTCTATATCAAAGGTTTTGTTTTACAAATTAACAAACGAAAGATGCAAAATTAATTAATATATTGATTACGTTCTCTGGCACTCATTTATATCATAATAATTTTGCGTTATTTTGTCATTTTTGTTTGTTCCTATTGGAGTGATGCAAACTACCGAAGGACGCAATGTCCGCATATCATCCGATGAAGCAAGATAAAGCAGAATAGCCGACTCTTTTCTTTTCTCTCTTAGTCTTGGCGATATAGTCGACGATAGGACAGACCGATAAAGAAGAATCTTAACGAGGGATTGCGGTGAAGTTAAACTATACGCTTATACGGGGTTCAACGGTGGCTGGGTGGTTTGCGGCGTGAGGAGGCCGACCGGTTATTAGAACGAGGAGCACGAGTTGCCGGGAAGGTGTCTAATAGCCCGCCAAGAGTACAATCGCCCTCGAAGGTTTCGGCGCGGGGGTACGTACTTTACATATATTTGCATCCCGCCACCACAAATCCAGCCGATCGCGAAAGGCCGAGGCTAGTAACGCGGGGAGGCGTCTCTATCTTGGCAAGCCCGAAAGGGTTTGCTGAGGTGTGAAATCTTTAATCTGTTCAGCTGCTTTCTCGTCCGACAAAACGTTATTTCAGATTTCATTGCAAAATTCAACGCAACGTTGTTTTAAATTGACCATCGTAGAAAAACATCAAGCACACGCGCGTATGAATGGAGAGCCAACCAAGATAGACCGCAATCGATATAGAACATTTATAGTAGCACAAAATAATATAAATATTCTAATATACTATCCACAGGTGCAACTGAATTTTTTAAATTAAAATTTTTTTAAATAAAATATTTATTAAAAAAATTTTTTTAAATATAAAATTTGTATTTAATCATGATTCTGTTTTATACTTATTAATATATAAAAATATTAAACTTAGACTTGTATGTGTGTATATGCGTACAAAGAGATGTCCCAGATAAACTGCGATCGATATTAAAATTGATTTCAGTAACGTCTACTAAATTAATTTCTTAATTCAAGAACTTTTATTACATCGTCTTATTAATTTTTATCACGGAAGTTTCCTTTAGACGAATTAAAGTTTTTTTCTTCAAAATGGATATTTAGCTGTACATCCGTTCATGAATGTTCGCTCGTCTTACTTAACTTCTAGTTAACGTGAGCTTTGCCATGTATCAATGGGATACTATCTGCGAGCTTGTTAAGAGATATAAATCAGTAAGCTTAGCTGAGGTATTTATGGAGATGCATTAGCTTTCCGCAAGAGTATAGAATGCCAGCATTTATTTGGTAATTTCCGGCAGTCCGATATTCATCTCTCGAATGCTATTGCGCCGGAGCGCGATAGAGCCGATCAATAATCTCTAAAAGTCAAGAATTGTGTCAGACCTTCGTCAAGCTATCCGATAATTAATAGCAGGGTAGATACTTTCATTAATTTGAAAAATAAGAGATAAGTCGGTTGTGCTCAATCTACTAAAGATAACAAGTCAACTGTCAAGCGTATATATAATAAACAAATTTTGGAAAATTTAAAAAGAGAAACTGTTTTATAAAAATAATCTTAATTTACTAAATAAAACAATAATAATTTTATTATAATTTTAATAAGTAAGTTAAAACAAGAATAAAAAGTTACTACAAGAATAATACAACGAAATTTGCAATAATATGTTTTTTTTTTATTAAAAAAATGGGTTAATTAAAGTATAGATAAATCTTACGGACGTTATTATATGTTGTACATGTGTTTCCTGGGAAGCCACGAAACAAATAATCAAGGATTGAATATCGGTGTCTTGTAGTAGCAATCACGGCTTTCTCTAGAGGTACTACGATGTCCGCTAAGACGACCGTAGTTGGCGAAGTTTGACAAGTTAGCGGTAACAGGGACGGTGGTACCAAGTGCCAAGAAAGTTCCGAGGAAGGATCAGTTGATGCATAGTCACGGGAAGAAGGATGCGCCCTGCCAGCAAAGGACGTGTTCCGCGGGACAATCGCGAGTTACGTATACATGGAAAACGCTGAATCCGCCTGTGCTTAGTCGAGTTTCGCAAGGACTAGTCAAGGATCCCGGACTTTCTGGATGGCGCGGGTTACAAATTCACGAGCAATCTCGAACGTACGATTTGCTCGCAAATATTTGTCGGCAACGGTCCTTAAATCATTCCGAGATTCTCATTCTCCGCCTTTTAAGCGTTATGAAAACTGAAAATTGCATGCAATAAGTTTAATGTCGGTTTTAAATTATGTGTGCGTAATATATGGCAGTCTTATTTTTATTCTAAGCTGTACACACACACACACATATCAGTTAACAATTATTTTAAAAAGACTTGCACATATTTATACTGTATTAAATAATCAAAAATGTATAATCTAACGATTGATGATTATGCAAATGTAAATGTAATTATTCAAATATATCATAAGTATAGCTTAAAACTATGCATTTCTATAACAAATATTTATGCATTAAAACTATGCATTTCTATAACAAATATTTATGCAATAAAACTATGCATTTCTATGACAAATATTTATTATATTTCTATAATGAAAATAGATAATTGTCGTTATATAGAATAAAAAAATAAGTATGTATGTAAGTATATAAAAATAATGAATTTGGGATTTAACGATCAAGATTACAAAATAGAAAAATTTCATCAAATATGAATAAAAAGAACATAAAAATAAAAATGGTAAATGTGAAATAAAATATGCAACGAGTATTTGAGTAACGTTTTTTTATTAATCGAAATAATGCGTTTGAATAATTATAAATAAGTGATGAAAATTTTAGCAATAAATTTCATACAAGATAAAATTAATGGACCGTACAAAGTTTGTACATCCAAAGCATCGCATCTCACTGCCACTCATCACTGAGATTGTACGAGTTACATTTGCCAGATATGTCAGGTGTGACGTGTTAATCTATATTGAGTGTAGAGTGGAAATTATTTGTAATTTTTCAAACAGACCATAATGAAGCTACGCATGGTATTATATTCATTCAATGTATGTGACACACGATATTCTGGGCGACGGATATGAAAATGTTTTGCTCGACAAAACTTGCAATAATTATGATTTGTCATTTGTTTAATAGGACAATAAAATATTTGAGTTTAGCAAAGTAAATAAAAATTAATGTTACGTAATTTAATTTAATTTATATAATTTTTACATACGCAGCAGATTTATATGTCTGCTTTGATAATGTAGTATTTATCAGTATATATGCGTGTTTTTAGGAAATCTCTCTCGTTTTTTCTTGCTATCTCTTTCTCCTTCTAACATCTTATTAATAGCTTTAATTTCATATTATTCTCTAATTTAACATTAAATATTATTAAATAATTAATATTTTTTTATATTAGTATTTAATAATCTTTAATTAATATAACTTTTTAAATACAATTTTATTAGTACCACAATGTATAAAGTTTTTTATATCGCGGTAGATTAGTTCACTCTCTATAATTTCATTTTGCGTTCTTTCCTTATTTCTCTCGCAAGTGCAATACATTATTATAATTATTAATATTTTGTAAAATATTAAATAATTTTATAAAATATTGTATTAATTGTACAATAAAAATAATTTTTTAATTAATTATTGATTTTAACTTTAGAGAAGATATTGTATTTATCGGCAAATAAAAAGTAAAAATAAATCATTTAATGTATGGTAATATTTTATGATACGTATATATAATATTACAATTCACACACACACACACAAAGAATATTTAAATATTTAAATATTTAATATATTAATATGTTAATATATTTAATGCATTTACAGTTATTGTTTTCTCTTGGATTATATATGTAAATTTTATATGGCATTGATTATTCTTTTGTTTATAATTATCCTTCTGTTGATTCATTGATAAAAATAATGCTTAATTTTTAATGATAAACATAATATAGCAAAAAGACAATTTTTAAAGGAAAAGTAGATCTGGATCTTTACCAACGACTTCGAGAAATCCAGTGATGCTGGACATCGGGTCAGTATTCACCTGGCACATGTACCAACCGCTGTCGGTCTTGCGCGTTTCTCTTATGTGAAGAGACCACGCACGATGGCCACTATGTGTCACAGCGATCCTATGATTCTTCGTAATAACGTGAGTCGCTATCGTCAGAATCGTCTGCGTATCGACTCGTAGCCACGCTACCTGCAACACAAAATCAATGATGATAAGTCAATTGAATAATCCATTCAAATAAAATCGCATGCAGCGTTGTATGCGTTATGCCAGTCTAAATGCCTGCGGTTTATATATCGAGTTTTTAGGCAGTAATATGAAGAGAATTTCAATTTAATTATAATAAATGCTAAAAATGCGACGTAATGAAGAATATGTATATATATATATGTTAGATAAAATAGATAAATTAATTTATGTTGACTGACAAATTGTTGTAAAACAAGGAAAATATTGAAAAAAAATACGAAAGGAACGTTATTTTATAATAATAGAATTTTCATTTTAATTGATTTCTACCGACGATCAGCGATTTGTACACCAACATTTTTTTTATCGTTTTTAAACATCTAAAAATATTTTTATTCCGGAAATATTTCTTTCACATTTTGAGTATAACAGTTTTAATTACGATCATTATTTTAAATTGCGCTTTATTAATTCTTATCTAGAATAATTAAGAAAATGTCATTTAACGAAGCGATTTTTTCAATTAAAAATAAAAATGATCATACGTTTGCTAAACGTTTTGAGACATGCATTTCGAGAATATATGGATGGAATTAAATTTTCGAGATGCACATTTCATATCCAGCTTTCCCGCAGCACTATCATATTCAGAGTGATAACAGACGCTAGTAGGTACTTTGTACCACTTTAGCCTGTTGCAGGCTGCGTTAGCAGAGTTAATAATGTATCATATCATGTTGCAAAACGGATTTACATTAAAAGTTTCGTTCGATAAGAAATAAAAAAAAAGAAAGTATTTAGAGAAAAAATTTCAATTAATTCCGTTAACTCCAATAATTAGCAGTTGCAAAAAAGGACTGATTTAAAATATATCTTTAA
>NW_017305683.1:221174-230372 GCF_001594115.1 Trachymyrmex septentrionalis
TATATTATATATTATTTTATAAACGTACAAGTCGAATTTCAATATTAACAAACAATAATAAAAAAATGCCTAAGCATTTTAAATAGAATTATAGCCATATTATCCAAATTGGGATTTCATAATTGAAACAATGTGTTAAATTCCTCGCCAAAACATTCAAGAAGATATTAAGTAAGATATAAAGCTATCATGCTGAGACGCCAAATCGACGATGATAATAATGTGTGCGACCTAGTTACCGCTTCATATGTCGTGTACCATTTCCTACAAAAGCACACACAATCCTTTTATCTGATCCAATATTCGCGAAATACAGCAAATGCACTATGAAACACGTCTATCACTTTGTAGATTGCATCGCAACCTAGCCAGGATCTCTCACTAAAAAAGTAAATAGTATTCTTACGCTTTGTAAACTAAAAAAAGATAAATCTTTCTAGGACAACGTCGCACGTGGTTTTACTTATAGATGTCCGTTGCGAGTCTTCCGCTTTCCGTTGTGAGCCACATCCCTTCTTCCCTGCCCCCGACCATTCTCAACCATCGTCTTTCCCATCCTCATTGCGGAAGCTGTCAACGCGTCTCATCGCCCGAGTGCTACCGACAATGTACTCGAAGCTTTATACCAACTACGCTCGTAACATAAAGAGAGTGAGGAGAAAGAGAGATGGGGAGAAGAACAGAAGAGAAAGAGAGAAGTGCAGTGAAAGAAAGTAAAAAAAAAAAGGAAAAAAAAATTCATTGTTACGCCAAAGTCGTAATAAACTCTGCGTCGTTTTAGAGCACGCAACATCCGCTTCTTTACAGCATCCACGCGGCCCGTAGGCAATGTGTTGCATATAACGCATCTCCGCCGCGTGACGCGTGTGTACCGTACATACTGGACAGGCATAGGCGTTCTAGTCACGAGGAACAACGAACGGGTAAAAGGAAGAGCGTTTTGCTAGAGAGCGAAGGCGAGGGCGAGGACGAGGACGAGGACGAAAGCGGAAAAGCGGTGGTTACGTCGTCCGTCGAGAAAGAAACCCGGAAAAGAAGGTGCCGGGGTGCACCAGAGCGAGCAGTGAAGAAAGCGGCGGTGAAGCGCGGACGGCGAAGGGAGAAGAGGGCAGAGAGGTTGTAAATTGTGTGCTCAAGACGGGGGTGCAAGAGCTCTCGAGGTTGATAAAAGAGACGAGTGCAGCGTGACCGTGCGCGCGCGCCTATATATGCATATACACACACACACACACACACACACACACACACACACATATAAATAATACACACTCCGTTTTCTTTTTCCTTCTCTCTTCGGTGGTATCGGTGCATATACGCTTATTACATACGCATGATGAGGTCTATGAGCGCGCGTAATGGAAGCGCATCATCCTCCCGCCCGTGGGCTGCCGTCGGCTGCAATTACTCAAGCTCGTGTACGACCGAAATGCAACCGCCGCGAACGTGCCGTGGCGCAGCGTGGAGCGGAACGGCACGTTTCGCTTTTACAAACGATCCGTTTCGCGGTAACGATATAATTGTGCTTGTCGCAATGTAATCTCTCCTTGGCGCGTCTCGAGCGCGACTGAATAAACGCCACGGAATTCTCTTCTTTCTTCCATTCTCCTTTTCCTCGCAACCACCAACAGCGGAACGCTTCCGCATCCACTTCTTTTTTTCTTTTCATTTCAGCCACTGTGTTGTGTTTCCTGCCTTGGACGTGCCATGGCCAACCAGTTTGCCAGTTGAAAGCGGCGAGAGGAAATCAGAACTCGGCGGCAACTCTTTATTTTCGTTTACGTCAGTCGGTTGCACGAGACGATACCTGTGTATACCCTACCCTTTTTTATTCGGACTCTTTCCTTAGCACCCTAGCCTTTCTATTCCTCTCGGCAACCACCCGTTGCACCGTTCCTCTCTCGCGTCATCTCTTTTAGTTGCGGTAAGTACGGAAGGTATATCTGCGGGTAGTTCTTTAATTTCGCGCAATATCTTCCCGAGAGGTACGGCCGCTTTCGCGACTCAAACTTGCGGTGAAAAATGACTCGGGTAAGTTTGCCTCGAGGGTGTACCATGTCCTGGCCCTCGGACGATCGCTCATTCTTTCTCCTTCGATTTCTCTTCCGTTCGCCTGCGCTCGCGCAATCGTCGCCGGAAGTAAGTGACGATGGAGAACGTCGTACGATGAATACGCCGAAGCGACGGTAATGCCGAGATCTCGATATACGTTTTGATAACTTTTAGAGTGAGTATTTTTCACACGATATCCTTACAATTCTGAAGCATCCTGTATTGGGTTAACAAGATTTATCGGTACTCTTAATTATTGTCAAGTACCGCTTCTAGTGAACGGCACTAGTTGACGTAATTCTATTTATTTAACTAATTGGATGACACAGAATCGTGTCCGCGTTACCACGAGTGCTTTTAAATAATTAGATTACACATGTATATACACGTATTCACATGCACTAATACCCTACAGCATAAAGCTACAGCTAGTACATATCTCAAAAATGTTCCGCTCGCTTTAAGCGGACATTATTTAAAATTAAGCTTTCCAAATATATAAGTTAATTTTACTTACTAGCACTGTTATTGCGATTAAAGTTTGTAAAACATTTAGAAGAAGTACACATGTGACAAATAGAGGCAACGTAAACATGCAACTCGTAATATTACACACATATGTATATCTGGAATACAGTTAGAAATTAAAACTACATTACGAGTTATATACGAACACCTTTTATATACGACATATCGTTATATTTAAAGATATGGCCTTTAGATATGCACAACGTCGTGCGCGATATGAATAAGAAATAGTATTTTTTTTCCGCCAACGCTATGTGTACTGTGTCTACATAGCGGCGTAATTACTCCTAGCTGGCGACCGATGGCTTACGAAGAAAAACGAAAAGACAGTGATTCGTATTTACCTGTCTGTGCAGCTCGAAGGTGCTCAAATATTTTAACAAGATACGAGCGCGGCCAAGCGATTTTCCGATATAATAACTTATCCAAGAGAGAGAACTGCATTTGACGCGCTGCTTCGACTACAACCTCGAAGGTATCGCGTGAAATTTTCAACGTAGCTTAATAGCCGAGCATTGTACTTTATCTAATTTAACGATGTTAATCAGTTAAAGATAATATCTATCTTTATCTGATAGAGTAATTAAAATTTAAAGAAAATTGCTAAATCGGTGTTTACTATCATTTAAATAAAAACTTTGTTACACATTATTTGCACCCTCAAAATATTTTGTTGATTAGTAATCGGAAAGTGTCAGAAGAAGAATAATTTGATAATAAATTTAAATTTTATAATCAACGAATTCAAATAAAATTTTTGCATTTGAATGTAGATCATGGATGTTACTCGTGCGCTGCAAAACAAATTTCAATCATTTACGGGTAATGTAATTATAGCATTTTATTTTTTTTTCAATGTGAAATAAATAAAATAAATAAATGAAAAATTTCAGTTGCTTCCTTTTTGAAGCAAGTGATATATATTGTGTACATAGCGTGAGAGGGAGATTTACTGTTTGTCATATCACGACGTACGACAATGTATGTCATATTGCTAATTCGCAAAACAAAGCGTCATTGAACGAAAATCAGCCAGCTTGCGCGAGGGCGTGTTCGCGTTTATTAAAGGCAAATATATTAAACGTAACCCAACAACAAAACAAGTATTGGTTATTCAAGTTTTCTAGCAGCATGCTGGAAAACGTTGAATATTCTGGTGTATAAATATTGGAAAATTCTAAGCGTAGCAGCGGTTACCAGTGAACGGCCATGATATGGTAATAATCACGCCTGTATAACGCTTGCGGTTGAAACATCTAACGCACGTCATTCACTCTTCGATCGCTGTGTACATACGATCGTACTGAAAATTAAAAAAAAAAGTGACGTATGTGACGAGGAAAATGTTCGCGTCGTACTAAAGCGCGGATATAGCTCGCATAATTCATAGCGACAAAATTTTTTTATTTTCTTGCCTATATTTTTCATAAAAGTACCTACTCGCTACTGATTACGTTTAGGAATAAATTAAGATACATATGTATGATTTTAACTTTTTTAATAATACATTGATAAACTCAACATTTTTTTATATTATAGTCAGTGTTTGTTCCACTTTCTAATTTTTTCAATTTATTTAATAAAGAAAATTTTTTAATTGTTTTAATATACAAAACCTGCTCACGTTACATTCAATATGTTTTATTACACTGAATAAGCATTGTTCTGTTAAAAAGGATTTTGTTAATTTCCAAGCTAATAATTACCGTATTCACACGAAGGACAAATTGAATTATCATTTTGTTTTACTTTGTGTTACAATTAAAAATTTATTTTTCCGTGAATGTTTTACAGTAATATTGGTATTTAACTGCATTTAAAATTATGTTGTCATGTATGAATTACCCTAGAAATGCTCATATTTTAATAAAAAATAATTATAAAATATGCACAATATAATATTATACAGTCTTTTTCAAGATTCATATTATCAGATATATTGAATATATAGAAATTATTAGTAATTACGATAAAGTTTGACAAATAAAAATTTCAACGATGTTTAACGATAAAAAAGATTTTATTGCCTATTCATTTTTAAATAGATTTTTGTTAATGTAATTTGAAAGCTATTACTAATTATTTACTTAAAATTGGAGATTGAAAAAATAGACAATTTTGCTAAGAATTTTTACTACAGAAAAATTTAGTTCTATTGCATGAAATAAAATATAGCTTAACAGAAAGGTATTGTTTTAATTTAATTAAAATGTCATTTATTAAATTGCATTTGTTTCAGAAACGATGTTTACGATGTGCAGGGAAAAACAAATGTAGTAGATTCATCCAGATTTTAAACGCAACTCACTCTGAAATAGCCGCGGTACTTTACCTTTGTGAAATATATATTTTACATATGATTGTTAAATGAACCTGTTGCCATGATGTTTAAACAATAGGAATCTTATCCTATATATCATATCGGGTTACAAGTTGGTACCATCGCATTATCAGAGAACGCAAAGATAAACATCTGTTCACAGCATCAAAGTTTGTTGTGGACAGAGGACGAAATAGTCGGTAAATTCAATGCAAGTTGTACAGACGGATAATTAGCCCCCAGTGGTACAATCGACATAATTATTGTTCACTGCGGCTTACCCCCCACATTTTCCTCTGGGAGTGCTTCACTCTGATGTACATTCCTCTCTCTCTTTCTCTCTTTCTCATGCCTTTCCATCACTGTGTCTCTACCGTACTCTCTTTGGTTCGACATTTTACAATCACCATCAAACGCTCCAACCACCGACAAAACACACGATCGTATTAATGAGCCCAACAAGAGCCGATTGAACCGGTTTTGCCTAAACAAGGAATGCTCGGTTAATTGTAATCGCTCGTCAACCACGGACGCGCTAATTACAAAGGCAATCATCGTAACGAATGTCAAATACAGATAACGCTATCCCCGGTCGTTTGTGTTCCTGTGGACGGACAGATACGTAATTCCTAAAGCCCGCGTTCTACGACTTTATTTGTCCAGCGCATTATCATTAACCTAGTTATGTGCAATAAGAAGTACCTCCTCCCACTTACGTATAAGCTGTAATGTGCACCTCTTGTCAACAGCCGTGCTGATTACGAAAACGATCGTTGTAATAAGTGGCACATGTATAATCCGTTGAATATCTTCTTAGGATTAAGTAGGACACAAAAATCGTATGCGGCCGCGTATTTTTTAGAATTGTTACGAATTACTAGATTTGTTTTCTGTAGCTAAACTATATACTTTTGAAACTTAAAGTAAAATAGATACATGTTTGGTATTTGGCGAAAGCAAGAAAGAAAGTTCTAGTGCAGTCTACAGAATAAAAAATAGATTTATAGTGAAGTCTGCTTGCTTTTTAATTAAATATTACAAACATATAGAAGTAAGAAGAATCTCTTTATAAATATAATATTTATAAAAATAAACAAAACAAATCTATTTTATATTTTATAAACTTTGTTCTATTTAGAAGCTGAATTTGACAAAGTTTTAGAGTAATAAAGTATACATACATTAATAAATATTCATATATCTATAAAATATAATAGGTCAGTCAATAAACAATCTTCTGCCCTTATAAATCAAGGCGATAAAAAAAATGAGGGTTACTGACTTTCTTATTGATTCTCACCCACGTAAGTATATATTAAGGATTTTCTATATTTAAATTGATTTTATATTCATTTTGCTTTGTGGACTTTATTTAATTTAACATATTGCAATCTATTAAAAGCACTTTGATACCTTGAATCAAATATTCATTATAAGTTGAGTACTTAACTTAAATGCCACATGGGGTTAATTGGACTTCAGCGTGGAAAAGTGTATATTACTTCTAGAGTTTTCAATATTTTTCTTTAAAAATTTGTTTGGATACATCTCAAAGAAAGAACTTCTAAAAGAAGATGTAATTGCAGTTATGGTGAAATTTTAGTATAAATATACTAAACACAAAAATTAGTTAAAATTAAATAAATTTACTCTTTTTAAACCAATAAATCGTACGTTTTTTTTTAATTTTTAATATTTTTTGCTAAAAATTTAGGGTTGTACTCCTGAGATAGTATTTTTTTAGATAAAACTAAGTCCGACACTGGATATTCTAAAAAAGGTATTTATTTTACGAAATAAATGGAAAAATTTTAGAGAAAGAAAAAACACACTTAACAATTTATTTGACCTAATATATTTGGTAAAAAAGTTATGAAAAAAGTATTTTTGGGTATATAATTACAAAAGTATCTAAAAATATTATAAAAAGTATAAAAATATATAAACATTTATTTTATTCTAGCCCAGAACATTCGACGCAAAAGTAAACGCGGTGCTTATCGCACATCGACCTGTGGCACGAAGACAAATTATTAGGGATGCACCGGATATCTGGAAAGTATCCAATATTTGGTATTATCCAGCACTTTTTTATTATCCGACCGGATAGCCGAATATTAGTATCATCATTAGTATCTGGCAATATATTATCCGGTAGAATTTGATATTAAATTGTTGATTTTTTCTTATACAAATGTTCTAGAAACAAGTATGCATACTTATAATGCTGTAATATGTTATGCATTGTTACAATCTTTTTCTCTAAAGGTTTTTTTAGAAGACACTTTCTCCGAATCCGATTGGAGATCTGACTCGAAGAAATCACCTTCTCGGATATCCGATGTTACATTCTGTTCGGATATTCGATATCCGGTATCCAATAATTTTACGATCCGATGCACCTCTACAAATTATTCGTGAAAAAGTTATAATTACAACACTGAGAAAATTTTATAGCGCGCAATACTTACATTTTAAAATAATGAAATTTACACAAAAACGTAAATAAAAAAATCGCTTCGATTTTCATTTTGCACAACGTAGATGACACACTGGGGTATTTTGTACCCCGCCTCGAAAAGCGTCGTTTCTACTCCTCTACAGAAACTGACTTGCCGCGAACTTTTCAACTGGTAGTTGGGGATCTAAATTAACAGTAGATGAAGCTAGAAGTTTGATTTACAACGGGATTATAAGACATATATACGATTGAAAAAGCCTTGAGGTCTTTTGGACTCCCAATGGCATTTAAGGGTTAAGTTATCCTCTTATAACTCAAAAGCTTTTGCTTGTTTACAACAAATTTGTAGTTTTATACTAAATTCTAAACTGCTTCATTATTCAAAACAAACAGTTCTTTCATCGGAGATTGCATTACTTTGCGCTAAAGCGATCGAAACTTATCAGCTTCGAAAATAAATGTACTTCCGATATTGTTGGCCGTTAAGTTAAATAGGTCAGTAATAGCCTATGGCATATTCTTGTTACTTTCAAAGTTGATAAGTTATAAGTTGACGTTAACATATATTTTATACGTATCTATCCAATTACGTCTTTTAAGAAAAGATCACATATAGCACGTAATTAAAGAATAACTTGTTATTTGTCAGAATAAAAACAACTAAGAATTCCGTTATATCGCAAATACTGTTGGACATGCTATATAAAAATTGTCAGTTTTCTGTTCGTTCATTCTCTTGTATTAAAAAAACAACCTGTTAGTATTTATCGATTAAAAGCTAGCTGGTCTGCCATGAACGACAAAAAACAATCGGTACATAAAGAAACTGTGCACACATGTTATCCGTGTCGCACGGATTGCCAGGTTTTCCTTTCACTAGAAAAATACGAGTGGCTGTACAGTTTCGATCGACAATATATAAAATTGCGAGAAATTCAAGTGACCACTATGTAAATCATACAGTTGTCATCCAAATAAAACAATTTTACTCAGAGACATTAAAAAAACAAGAAATAACCTTAAGAATTTCATTTGTGCGTTTTCATCATATCACAAATTTTTTCAAACCTGTTGATTGGCTATAAGAAAAAGAGATTCGAAAATCTTTCTGTCCTGTAGCCATTTGTCGTACAATATAAATGTATAAATAAAATCCCGCTCTTAAAAATAATTCTATTCAGCATATCTTATAAGATGCTTTGTATATATAATGTAACTTTAAATTTTAATCAGACTTATTTAATATTTAGCGTATCGTTTATTGACTTGAGTTTTTATCACCATTACGTGACATGGGGCTAGATGAAGAATTCCTTCGGAGATTGTTTGAAAAGGATACGAGAGCAAAATCTTTCTTTTGATAAATAAAAAAGGGATTGGCAGAAATAAAATCGGATCAATTTCATCATGCAACGTTCGGTTGTCTCGCCAGCTGATGTATCGAAACTAATACACGCTCGCTGCTTATGCGCCCTTTACATGAATTCACAGACACCGCAACACGCTCGCGGGCTAGCGTCAGGATATCTGTCAAACATCCTTCGGCAGAAAGAGTCCTAGGAACGCGTATTCTTCCCCATCTTTTTCTTCTTCGCTTTCCCCATTCTCCGTCAGACATCATTTTTCATATCTCGACTCCCAAGAATATCCGCCGAAGGGTGACGTCCTCCAACCTCTGACGTCGACAATGTGCTGCGTTGATTGAATCGTCGAACGTCAAGGCGTTCTCCGCTCCGACCTCTGTCTCCTTTTCTCTCCTCCTTCCGTTCTACCTTCCCTTTTCCTTAGTCGCACTACACTCCCCTCTCTCTCTCTCTCTCTCTCTCTCTCTCTCTCTCTC
>NW_017305683.1:230472-242065 GCF_001594115.1 Trachymyrmex septentrionalis
ACACTCCCCTCTCTCTCTCTCTCTCTTGTTCCAGTCCATTGCCTTATTCCTAACCGAGATTCAACCTCGTGGCAAGATCCTTAGTGAGATCCGCTTAGTAATTCACGCGGCGCAACCGCTCGTGTAACGTCAATTGCTTTGATACGCCGAAGACTGCGCGGTCAATCCGGATATTTGCCGCATACCAATGTTGCCGACCCCATCGTCGTAAAACGCTTTCCAATTTCAACTTCGACGTTGACCCAGTAGTGAACATCGTAGTTTTGGTCTGGGTTAGACACGGTGTTGATTATCATCATAGCATCGACGTGTGTGTTTGTACGTGTATGGATGCGATATTTAATAAAATTAAGTATGCAAAAAGCAATATCAAATATGTGAAATACGAAATATTTACAAATTACGTAATTGTGTTGTTGGAAAATATATTTTTATTATCGAGAATTTTTTTTTAATAAAGACAAAATCTGATTTTACTCTTTACTTTTCCTTCATATTTTTTATTTTATTTGCACAATTGTTATTATTATTATAACAATATGAGACAATTGGAAAATTTATATTAAATTTAATACTTTTCATGTGTTCCAAACTCAGTTCACTCAAATTTTTGTATTAATTTAACACAAGATGAATATATTAAAAAGTAATAGAAGTGTTATGTAAAAAATTAATACAAAAAATGTAACACTAACACAATTTGTAAACAATCACATTTCTTTATCAAAATTAACATATTTATAATACATTTAATTAACATATTTCAATAAATTTAACATTTATATATTTAAATGTGTGTTAAATTAACATACTTTATTTATCTTAGAATTTACGTTTTAAAAATCATTTTTTACGTATTGCTTGTTCACTTACTCATAAATTGTGTTATTTTAACACTAAGAAATGTTAAGTATTAATTTAATACGAAATATTCAAATAACACGAAACTCAACACAAAATTTTAACTTGAATTGGACAGTTTTTAACATAAATACGGAACGTTTTAAATATGCAAAATAAATTTGGTTTACAAATTTTTTTATTGTTTCATTTATTTTGTAATGTAATAAAAGAATGTATTTTTTTGTATAACGACATTCATTTCGAAGATTGGATGAAAAATTCAAGAAATTCATGCATATACCCTTTCGTGGTAATCACATTAATTTTCTCTTTTGACCAGAAAAGGAAAGCTGCATGACGTACTACTGAAGAAGTGACCAGTTAAGTTTGTATTCGCCGGTACGTGATCTGTCTTTATCAGAAGAAAGCATTAACGTCTAAGGCCCAGTTTCACAACTCATGGTTAACTCTTAACCGAGATTCAACTTATTCTGTCATTATCTCTCTTCTGTCATTATCTCAATTCTAGGATTGGAAAGAGATGAGAAACAAATTGAAGCTCGGTTAAGACTTATCCGTGAGTTGCGGAACTGAGCCTAAGACCACGTTTATATCACACCTATACAATAGGTGTCCTTGTTTATCCTGTAAGTTAAATAAGAACACCTATCGTATAGATCGCGAACTAAGAGCACGGTGTAAACTTGGCCTAAGTCCGCGCAGGCATTCTTCTGGACCTTAATTCTATAGTGGAGCATTAAACATTTAATAATTTGTAATCGTGTGCGTGCGGGACGCTGCATTATGTAGCGGAAAGTCTGGTAGACATAAAAATATATCCGCTCTTATTCCGTTTTGCTTTGAACGTAGGTAAACCTCCCGTGCAAGCACTGCAGTCGAGCGGTTTAGCACAGGAGAAATTCAAAGGAAATACTTAAAAGCGGTGAAAACTGACGCTAATGGAATTTCGTTGTAACTGACACTTTTTTTGTGCCTTTGTAGTGCGGCGACTGTACTCAGAATTATGAACCAGATCGGGTTTTGCGGTCGAAATAAAAACTCTGCGAGTAATATTCCAGTTAAGTGAGACAGCACAGGCGAGACATTTTTTTGTTAATACAATATTCACAGTACAATGCAATATATTGACTACATCTTTGTAAATTTTAAATTTGCCAATTTTGATGAGTGCATTGTTTATTTTATTTATTAAATATTATTTTAAAGTATCATGAAAGAGGCTATAATGATATGTGAGACTATCTTAAAGATATCTAACATGAATAAAACTTATCATGACTGTGTAATGCTATATATTGACTACACCTTTGTAAATTTTAAATTTGCTGACTTTTATGAGTACATTATTTATTTTATTTATTAAAACATTGTTTTAAAGTGAAGTAGCATGAAAGTGATACATGAGATTACATTAAAAAGATTTAACATGAATATAAAACTTATGGAGATTATAATATCAGTTATATAAGAAATTATCATCCCCCTAGCGGAAATAAAAATATGTAAGTAATAAAAATTATTTAACATGTATTTACGAATTATGAATAAAGTGGCATGTAAATTTCTCTTTATAGGAACCACAAAAGCTAATGAAATATAAACATATGTAAATCAGCATGTTTTCTTTAAAACGAGTGCATACCGTACACGAAGTTCCTTTGGCACTATTTTAGTTTAATGATGTATTAGTAGAAAAAACTAGCACCGCGCTCTAGTGAACCATTTGGTGCTCTCTTAATTTGTTTCTCGCGTAGACGAGTTGGATCGCGACGCTGACGCGCAAAAATTTCACAAGGAGATGGCAATTACTGCGAGCGTGGTTAATAGCTAGTATTCGTCGTTGACTTATTTCATATTCATTAAAAAATTTGGTTTATAATTTTATGGAAAGTAATCAAATTTATCCAGATAAAAATTGTATGTTATGTTTTTTGCTTGTTTCAACGAGCAACAAAATTAATATAGGCAGATAATTCTTGATATATAAAAGCGTTTAAATTAGTATTTATATTTTTCCTACGTTTTTTGTTACAAGTGTCCATTGCACCATTTAATATTCGTTAATTGTGTACTTTCAAAGATAATTTCAGTGCTAACTTAATTCATCTAACTTTGCAAACTTTTGATAAAAATTGTTTTAAGTATTATAATAAAAAGAAGAAAGGAAAAGAGAGAAAAATTATAGAGAATAAAATAAAAGCAAATTATATTTCTAAAATTTTTTAAAACGCAAATTTGGACTAAGCTACAAGATTTAATGATCGAGATGACAAAACAAAAATTCTTAATACGTGATTTACATTTGTATGACTCTGAGTATGACTAATAATGCGAAAGTGAGTCAGCAATAATGCACTTGTCTATACATAATAGAATTTTTTATTTTTAGAACTAATTAAAATTCTTTTATCTTTCTTTTTTAATTCAAATACGTCGTCAAAGTGCACTGTAAGAAAAAAAATGTATCAAATTTAACATAAATCGCACGTCCGAAATAATCTATTGAAATTTTTTGGGTTAATTTAATACAAGATGGATATGTTAGAAGATTACACAAATATTATATATGTAAGAGTAGAGAATAAATACAAAAAGGTAATCTCAACATAGTTTGTAAACAAACAATGGAAGCATATTTTTATACTAAAATTAACATTTATGATATGTTAAATTAATATTTTATTCTCAATTTTTATTTATTCATCTTACAATTTATGTTTTAAAACATTTTATTTTCATATTATTTGTTCACTTACTCATAAATTATTCTTTTTGATAATAAGAAGTGTTGAATATCAATTTAACACAAAATTTTTAAATAATGTAATCCCATTATGTTAAAAAGTCCAACACAAACTATTAACAACATGTGAGTGAATCCCAACACAAATACACAATATCTTTTACTGTGTAAATTGCATTAAAACGTATTTGGCAGCAAATCATACTGATTATTCGTCACGTAATTATCTTTATTATATTTCCATTTGAAATCCGTATTCGGTCGTTCCCAGAACTGTCGCTTATAATAGCAATGTTCAATAATTCATTAGACCGTCGCTGACGATAATAATTATCGAAACTCTACTTAATGTTTTAGTTGCGTTCTTCGTGTTTCGTGTTCCTAGCGAACTTTAATTTTATCGTTCGCTCGTTTCTCGGTGGGATCTCAATGAGCGTGTGACAAGTCGCGACAATGACATTTTACTTTACTCGCTGGCTCGTTGTCTTGCCATTTCACCCACAAAATGTCACCCGCAACTCCGACGCGCCGTACGACGAGAAGCTTACGAAAATGTCATACCTTCGTCTCAAAGTCCCTACCGCGCCATCCCAGCCAATGTCGTTTCGCATTTTTCGAGTTCACTACGCTTCAGCCTGGGTTTATTTTCAGGCGCGGTTGCATACGTCTTTTGCGAAGGTATGCCGCCGGCGTGACGCACTTGCATCCAAAAGGAGACAGAAAATAAACGGTAGAAGAGTTTTAGATATTTGTTCTCTCATGGGACTGAGAGGCAACCAGTGGCTCGCGCATTAACATATGGATCATTATGATGAAGCAAATGGAAAGAATTTTCATTAAGCTTTTTGTAGGTGCTATATTTAATAAAAGAAACGATCAAGTCATGATGTAAAAAAGTTGTATTAAATCCACACATATAATATAATATATTTTAAAATATAAAACTTATATTATATTATAAAATATTATTTTTTGCAATCTCTCTCTCTCTCTGGATGTAATTACCATAATTAAAATTGATCGTAATAAAATTGTTATTTTGAATTAAAAATTTCTTATTTTCTGAAATTAAAATCGTTTAATTACAATATAAAGTTTAATTAATTGTACATTTTATTATATATAAGTAGGTAATGTCAATTAGCATATTAAATTTTCTAAGACATGATAATCTGTATTCAGAACACGTTTATAACGATGTTACCTCTTATTTAGCATATTGTTTACGTTACGTATATACTGTATATCATAGAATTTCAGAGATGAAAGTGCATTTATTGACATAAGCGTGTTCTGAATACGATTTACAATTTAAAAAATATTTTATAAAGAATATATACATAAATTTTACCTACACTTGAAACATTATTTAATATTAAAATACAAATTTAAATACTAAGCTAGATTTTTATAATAAACTTGATTTTTCTTTATCGAGAAGCACTAATGATAATAACGACTGAGAGAGTATAGTACTACAAATGCTTCAACAAATGGTGCAATTTTCATCATTTTGAGCTTTATCGATTTTTCTAGTATATCTACGGTCTTCAGAGTGACGATAAATTAATGTGAGCTGCAATTCCAAACGGTACCGTTAATCCTCCTTATGACGAAGTCGGAGAATGCATTCATTTGGGAACGTCAGAAAAATTATGAAGTTTCTTAATGTGGAAGCTTAGCGCGGTGACCTGCTGCGGATGATATTACAATTTGCTCATGGTGATGCCGTTTATTTCGCCGACCGATAACCATATTTTATACGTATGCGACGCGGTATAGTTAATGGCGGAATCATTAATCAAGCGATTATGACGTATAGAATGAACCAATCTGACAGAGTAATTTATTCTCTCTCTACTGAGTTTCCTTACTTATACACAGGCAAATTTTAAATAGCGAGCTAATGAACCTCCGTCTTCCTGAATATGTTCTAAATGCTTGTTTTTATCGGAAAATTCATTATGTTAACTGAAATTTATGCTTCTGTCTCATTTACACTTATTTCGACTACAATTTGTTACGACAGCTGAATATACATTATTTTGATTCTTATTCGGCTCTTAACTTCGTTCATTATGTGCATGTAATTGTGTAAGAACAGCGTGTAAAGTTTACGATCTATAACTGGTTTTCTTTCGTTACTATTTTTATCACAACAAAGTAATAACGACTAGACGATCATTCTTTATCCCACCAACCATGTATCCATTGCCCAATATTTTTCATAGACATTTATCTTGCAGTTTCTTGATCGCTCATTACTCCTGCTGCGTAGCTCGACTAGAGAAACACTACACGCACGCACCCTTTCTGTCTAGAGATTTATTCCTCACGCGAATCTTTCCTAATCTTTTTAGCCTCAGCAAAATAATTATCAGAAATTGTAATAATACCAACTGTCTCCTAACTCGTTTTGAAGACTTTGTATCAATAGATACAAGAAAGTATAATACATAAAATTTATGATACAGGATTATTGTCGAGAAATATACTCAAGGCTTACATTATTAATTTGTTTATTTTAATATAATGTAATGTTTATATTTTGTGTTATATGTGTTTAAAACATGTTTTTTCAGTAGTTTATCGAATTTTATTTTAGTTATTTTATTTTAGTTCTAAATAATACATTTCTAGAAGAAATTTAATGTGATTTGAAGTGGATTATTACTTACGCTTGCAAATACATATTTTTCGACTACTCTTATGTCATAATATCCTTCTAATATAAATATTTTAAAAGAATGGAATCATGATGAAATGTCATTGTTGAGTTGATGGTCTCGGCAATTAGGCAATTTTATTCGTAGTTAATAATCAGGATTATGTTATTCGACTACTAATTTTATATTTTATGTATTTCAATATTTTATATATATGTATATATATATATATATATAATATATGTATACACTGATTTACTTTTAGAAAGAGATAGATGTTGATTATACTGTCTCGATAATATTGTTTTTAAATATAAATATAAATTAATAGGTATTATAAATTTTTTAATTTCATTAATAATAATTACTAATTTAGTATTCTTATAATACGAGTTAATATATCAACGATTAAGAAATTAGAAAACAAAAGATGATTGCAATATTTTTTTTATCTCTATTGAGTTCAACATTGGACAAGACAAAATTTTTTTACGATCTTTAAAAAAGCTCTCACAGGTCGTGCAATAAAATGGTACATCCGTCGCGGATGAATATAACTGTCTATTGATAGTAGACCACATTCAATCGATTCCATCATTCATCCACGCGATCCGAAACTAAACAACTGTGAAGTAATTTCGTCGAGCCGAATCGTTTGACGTGATAAAGTTCAATTAACTCCTGGCGATAGCTGCAAGCACGTGGTTTTACGACAGCGTTGCTTCAAATTGAAGCGTATTTGGAGACAAGAGTGGCATGGAGATTGCTGGCATAGCTAGGAGAGAGTAAGAGAGGCAGCAAAAAACAGTAAGCGGGATGAAAGGTCGGAAATGGGGTAAGCTTCCTTCCGGAGCCAGCTGTTTTCGTACAAACAGCGACTGCTTTGCACGTGTGCAGGCGCGTGTGCAGAAACTTCTGTGTATCTATATAGATATGCGTTGAGGAAACGATACCCTACTTTCCTTGACTACTTCCGCGCTTCATCTTCACCCTTCGATTCTCACGGTTCTCCGCTCCTAGATTACAAGCTGCAGTTGCCGTTGCTGCTGTTGCAACTGCTGCATCGTAATGCACGTGAGAGAGAGAGCCCAGCAATACCAAATGAAATTGAAGCGCGTATCACATGCACTCGTGGGAGATGGGAGTAGGGTAGAAAGAGAGAGACAGAGAGAGAAAGATGAAAAAGAGAGCAAATTGATAACACGAGTTTCTTCAAATATTTCGCATCGATAATATCATTCCGTCGTAATAAATACGGTTGCATCAAGTACGGCCAATCTTGTCGAGCACGTTCAACGATGCATGAGTCCATTAGCAGAGGATTGCTAGTGTCCGCTTCGTTTGACTGAAATATCAGAAATCTTTCTCGTGTAACCCGAAGCTCTCAAGAGATACCGAAAAAGTTACCAAGACCTAGAAATGGATCGGGAGACCTGAAAACCTATTTCGTGAAGTATATTTTTGTTTGATAATTTAATATTTTAACATCTTCCAAGACATTTTTTGTGTACCAGCGTAAACTCTCTTTTTTTTTTTTACGTTTTGAATTGATTATATCTATTTTAACAAATTCCAGAAATTTTTTATTGATTTGTGATAAGTATTCTGTTATTCTCGGCCACATCAAAATTTGTAATAGCATGAAACAATAAAAAGTTGTTTTCAAAACAGGCAGAAAAAGTCTGTGAATACAAATAGACTGATGTAAGGTGGCGGTAGGACGACAAATCTTAGAAAAAGAAATCGATGAAGCGATTCCCGAGAAAGAAAACAAATATAACGTAATATAACGTAAAAATGTACGACCAGTATTAAATTGGCGAAAAAATATAGTAAAAATTACATAGATGTTTATAATATTGTATCTAAAATATAAAGAGTATTATTTAACATTTATTTAATAATCTAGAATAAAAAGTAAAAGAATATTGTTTAATATTTATTTATTGTATTTGTTAATACTGTTTTATTATATTATAATTTAATAATAATGCACTGTGTGTAATTTACCTATCTTTTTTTAAACAAATACCGAATAGCTTAAAACCGTGTAGACGTTATTATTATATAAGATTGCGTGAAGGTAAGAAAGAAGAACATTCGCCTTTCAACATAAGAAATAAAACCTATATCATATTATAGCTGTACAATACTTGAAACAGTTACTTCAGATGACCGATCGTATAAAAGTACGATCTCTTTCAAGCAGCTATACACGAGATTCGAACTTTACAAGTGGCATCGCACATACCTATACATACACACAACATCTGTTGGCGAGAGCCAAGAAGAAAGTGCCGCCGTCTTTTTCGATTTCGTGCACGACTATTGCAGAGATAAGTGAGACTTTCAAAATGCATTCTGCAGAATATTAGCCGTATACGTTTCCCTCTCATAATCTACGGCAAAAATTTGCAATATTTTTCCAACGATGTCACGACAAATAATGGAATTATTTTCTTGCTAGCTTTATAATCTAATTCTCTATAAAATAAGTATTCATATTTTGCGTTAAAATAATCAGACACTATGTGCCCTACCTAAACTTTGTGATTTTTTTCTCATTTTTTGCTAAGTCCAAAATTGAAAACTAATAATAGAAAAAAGAGAAAACGTTTATGTACATTAAACAAAAATACAAGCCAATTTTTAAACATTTACAGAAGTGCAGTAAAATGCAACTTCCACTTTTCCGTTGCCAGTATTACAAAGAAAATATTAGTAATAACATAAATTCCGTATCGCAATATTTAACATCCAATTTAACAGTATTATGCTAACGGACATTATATATTTTGGTATGCTAGCTCGATTAAGCGCGTATTACGCGCGCGTCGACTTTATTGCACTTTTATGTAGCGTATTCTTGTAGCGAGTATTCCAAGCATCGCGATAGTAGCGCACCAACAATGCTCCTGAATCTAAGGGCAAATTCAAATTTGCATCTCAGACTGGTATCCGTAAGCGGAAGGAAACGCGTTTCCGATCTCTCCCACTTATAATCCAGTCCAAATATAATGGTTTCCTCGATCGATGCCGTAACACACAACGTGCATGTAACGCAAAGAGCATCTCAGAATCTCACTCCGCGAATTTCACGTATTTGGCTGAAACAATTAGTGCTCTCGCGATATTAATATTAGTGGCTCGCCTTCATACAGTAGAGAGTATCAAACTGAAGGAATGCGGAATCGTTGTGCGATGCGGTAAGCTTGAGAAGCAAAGGAAAATAGCAAGTAAGAGAGAGGTAATTAAATCTAACTAGAATTCCATATTGGTCATTCTCGCTTATTCTGCTCGCGTGGGATTAACTCGTCATTGGATTATCACGCTAACTATTCGCCATATAAGATTTTTAACTCGCGCAAATAAATTTATTGCAAATTTATTCACTCGCAGTTGCAAAAACGTATCGCAAAAAAAGCTGCAATAACTATATTGAGTCAATCGAAAGAAGTGCAAACACAAAGTGTGAAGAATGAGCGGACGAAGTAAAAGTTCATGTTTGTACACGTGTATCGGAGAAAATAGAGTTGGCAAGAGATGAAAAGATCGAAATAGAAGCGGCGACCCTGACCATTGATGCGTTGCTCTCGAGAGGAAATCACAGCCGACTAGTGTAGCGTCGTATTCTCCCTCGGGATTCAGAAATTATCGTCGACAAGATCGTAACTCCTGCAACATCGGCTTCTTCGTAGGATATCCGGCCTAGGCTGCCCCGTTCAATGCAACCGCCGGTATCGCGAATAATTAATACTGCGGTTTGTTTGCACGAACAATCACAGAGGCGAGCATGAACATGGTTCCTCTCTCCCGTATTCGCATCAGCGTCGGCTTTCTCTTTCCAACTATTGACCGTAAGAGAGACGTCAGTATTCTCTAAATGTTAAGCACCTTGATCCAAAATCCGTCACATTAGAGCCAACGTCAGATAGGTATATACTGGAAATCGCGCGTCTTGTCGGTAAGGACTACCGGGTAATCAAGGATCGTCAAGGGATTGTGGAATATTCCACGTTAGACTCTTATGGATGCGCAATTTGCCAATTGCTACAGCAAGGAAGTACACAATACCTTTGTAACGGGCCGTAATGATTTCGAGAGTTTGCTTCCTCTAGAGAATATTAGTCATAAACGTTGCATTACTTGACGCGCGAAACAGCCCGTATAAGGTCGCGCCAAGTTTAATGTCTTATTGTAATGATAAGCGGAAACTGAAGATATTATACATTTTTTATTAAAGTATTAAATTTTGAAAGATTTTTTTAAATCGAATCGTATATATTATACATATTTTCTATTAATTCTACGTAATTTGTATATTTTATTACATTAGTTATTATAATATGTAATTGTATTTGATGTAAGAACCACAGAAAATTATGCTTGTTTCCAACATCCAATTTCAAAGGGAATTTTGTCCGGAAAATGAGATTTGTTCGCAGTGTAGCAATAGATGGCACATGATGGTGTATAACCATTTGGCAGCCTCGGTTGGCTCTTGCGAGATCAAACTCGTAATCTGATGGGGCAGTTGCAAACATTCACAATATAACATAGACGTTTTGCCAATAGATGCAAACAAAAGTTGAGATAAAAGTTATGCAACGAAGCAATTATAGAAAATTGCGAAATACACAAATTGCCTCGATATAATACTTTAACATTTTTTTTATTAATATCAGCAAAACATAATTTTTAAAAGTTAAAAATTTTTTAAAATCTGTTCGGGATGCAAACGAGTCACTAATTTTTGTATTTTAAATACAGTTGTTCAGTTCAAATGCCATTTCCAATATTATATTGCAAATATATATTATATTAGATTAAGTAAAAAGTCATCGCGTTTTTTTAAAAGACATCTATCAGTAAAAACCGCAATTACTTTCTTACCAACAATATAAATATATCTTGATACAGTAAAGTTTCAGCTTTAAAAATCTCTTTTTTAAATTATACGATACGACAATTTTTAATGGGGTTATGAGCAATTAAAGTCAAAATAATTCTTTTATTTAATCCGCGATAACTCAGTAATCAAAAGTCGTAGGAATATTAAAAAAAACGATTTTGTAGGGAAAGTATCAAGCTTTCACGATAGGTAATCGAAAATTTTCTCAAATTCGTTTTGGACACGTTACAAATCCACAAAGTGAGAAGAAAATTTTTCGTTTTTTTCAGCTCGTAGTTTTTGGTATGTAAAAATTATCAAACTCATATAAACTTAAAAAATGTGATAAGCTTTTAAAAGTAGAGATTTCAAGCTTTAAAACCCTTTTTTTAAATTTGAATTTCATTCATTATTGACGAAGATATTGTA
>NW_017305683.1:242165-247108 GCF_001594115.1 Trachymyrmex septentrionalis
ACACACACACACACACACACACATATATATATATATATACGGAATACAAAAGTTCACGTTAACATAGTGCTGAAATCACAATTATTTAAAAGAAGAGAAATTTCCGAGCGCTAATCTCCACAAAATCCAACGAGTTTTAAGGACCCGGCTTCAATTAGGTTTAGGACCGTAAAAATACTTTTTTGGGGTGCCTCCTTTCCTTACTGTTCCCACTTCCACAGGAAGTAATTTCGGCTCTTTAATAAAATTTTAAAATTTTCCGGAGAGTCGGGATAATACATAAATCGTTTTATTCCTGAAGCACGCTTATTTCCGCACTTCATAAGGCACGGTAGAAATGAAAATATTGTAGCTAAAAGCACATTGAAGCTCTATTTTGCTATAAGATTTTAGAAAAAATATATTATTATTTTTAATGGAAAAAAGATAACTAAGTTCATTTTGTTAACTTAATTTTAAATATGTTTGTTAATAAACCAAGAAATTTTCTAATTTCTTAATTATTTCAAAATTATAATGAAATTATAATTTATAAATAAATTATAAGAAAATTATAAACATATATATAACCGCGATTGCAAGATATCATGTCAGGATACCTTTCATAAAATTTATATAATTTTTCATTAATAAAAATTTGTTAAAAAATATTTTTAAGCACTAAACATATTTTTCTGAATATTCGATATATTAATTGAGATTTTTTACGTCTAAAAATTTTGTACAAATTAATACTGTTTAAATAAAAAAGTAAAAATTAGCGTAACTCGTGTCACATAGACTGCATAATAAATTACAGCAAAATTTATTATAATGGATCACTGACGAGCTGTGTGCATGATTAATTCTGAAACATCGAGTTTGAATAAAAAGTTTGCAACGATTTTTTAATTATAATCAACTATATTCATATATGTCAAGATTTTACTTTTACTTTGCAAACTTTATGTAAACACTATTTCTAAAACAAATTGTGATACAATTCTTAAATTAAAATATTTATTTTCCAATTTTTCTCTAGAAATACTTATTTATGTTGTTAACAATTAGAAAATTTTTTATATTTTAACAATTAATTTAATACATTAATTTAACGTATCGATAAATATAACGTAATGTTAATATTTACAAAATATTTTAATTATTTACGTTTTTTTCTTTACATTCTCTTTTATCTTATATTCAGAAATAAAATATTTTCCAAACTTTAGTTTCTAAAATTTATTCATTAGCTGATATTGAGAAAGTGCATAAGTTAGTGCGTAAATAACGGTAACTGGAGGATGACAATAACGTGAAAAGATATAAGACCTAACTTATAAATGGCATGTTTGTTGCTAATTAGCAGAATTCGTGCCATCATATACTACATAACACGACACGAGTTCTAACACCTTGTGAGTCGTAATAAGACGCTTTATTATTTCAAAGCACCAGAGAATATCTGAGGTGTTTCTTCCTTCTCTCAGGAGTCACTATACATAAAATTCACCATTACTCATGTTACAGTTTGAAATATAAATAAACTACTTGATGTCAGCAACGTCGTTGCATTAACGTACGCTCCCTTCGTGTCTTTACTATTTGAAGATATATTTACGTTTCTCTCTCTCTCTCTCTCTCTCTCTCTCTCTCTCTCTCTTTGTCGAAACAATAATACTACGAGTGCACGCTCCACTTAATCGCGTGTCCTATCAGAGGAAATTAATAACTTATTATTAGCGATGCGAAAGGATTGCGATACCGTCGACACAAAAAAGCAATCACGCGATATCGGTTATAGCCGCGCCGTATGCGACTGCCATGTGCTTAAAACGAGTTACGCTAAAAAGCGTTAATTCCGCGGCGACCGTCGTCGGCATCGATTATCGAAAGCGCGCCCCTTTGTGTCCCGTCCGAGCAAAGTGGCACGCGCTTTTTATTATTTTTACTGAACGCTTTTCGCGAATATCGCGGCGGCCAACGTGACTCTCGCCGTTTTCATTTCCGCAGAGGTATCGTTGACCAACCGCGTAAGGATAATGCATCGATTCCGTTCGAACGTGCGCAAACGAACGCCTACATACACACATATATACGCATTTATACGCATACATGTATTTCTGCGATGCCATAAAACAATTTTGCGCATTTTTATCGCAAAAACATTTCAACAGTCGCGAGGTAGGCGCTATCTATAAAACTATAACTTCTCCATGCGTGGTTTGAGCGCGGCCTGGTGAAAGAGCAAAAGAGAATCGAAAAGAGTATTTTCACGAGAAACGTTCGATCTCTCGCTGAGAGGAGAGATGGGAAATAAGTAGAAAACGAGAGAGGAGAGATAGACAAACGACAGGAAAACGAATCGACCAGAAGGCGACGAGTGTGTGTGTGTGAGAGAGAGAGAGAGAGAGAGAGAGAGAGAGAGAGAGAGGAGCTGGTTAACAAACTGCTGAACTCACACCCCGCGGGATTTTATTTCTACTTAAATGGAGTTGCCCAGATACGCACTGTGATCCTCGTGCTCCAATCCTCCGCTTTGAATTTATTTGTCCTGTTCGTTAATTTCTCCATCTCTGTGAAACTTTGCCGACGTAGTTCAGTAATGACGTCGCGCCGTGCCTCTCAAAGCGTCTTAGTACCAATTTTCTAAATCGCAAATTACAGTATGTATCTATGTGTTAGCGTAAGAGTAACCAATGCGATTTCGTAATTTAGAGATAAAGATCTGTATTTGCATAATGAACTTACTGGAAACTCTCGCTAGAAATTATCTGATTTTCATCTTATATTTAGATATCAGAGTCGACCAAATAGGAAAATATAAACCGCTCGTATTAAATTCACATTAATCACGAATTGCATAAAATATATATTGGAAATGAATTTATAAATTATCTCCTTTTTTTTTTTTGCAAAAATGAAATTAATAAAAACTTGAAATAAAAAGTTAACATGAATTCGTGATAGAGTTATTATAAAATTGATAAAAGTTTTTAACGATCTTATTATATTTTTGAATAAAAATGGGATTGTTTCTATTAGCAGGTAATACTGTTTTATAATTTGTCATGAGTGTATAATGAAATTTGCACGGTCTAATGTCACTCATCAAAATCAGTCCCAATCATACAGGGAGACATCAGTGCGCGTAACGTGGCGTGGAATTGCAACAGCAGCACGGCGGCGGAATGTATAGCTGCAACCGCGCGTGGAAAATAGGATGGCCGGGACTATGATGTTGTGTCTCACCTTGTATGGTCCGAGATCCTCGACGATGCAGGTGAAAATGGCTTCGCGACCCACCGAGACTGTGAGATTGTTCAACGGTTTGCCAAACCTGGGTAAATCTGTAACACGTGAACGTCCCCGACTTAAGTATCACGCTATCGCGCGAACGCTCTACGTATAAACGGCGGTATACATACTCTTACTTACTTACTTACTAGTACTTATACTTATAGCCCTACGTACGCACCGAAGTTTGCAAAGTACTCGAGAAACTCGGCAGTGAATAGCGCGAGTTAACGTAAGCGGGTCAAGCAAGGACTAAACCTGGCACTTTATAATTCCACAATGTTCTTGTGTGTTCTCGATTTTTGAAAAGAAAAGTTATTTGGAATCATTGCACGCTCATATTGTTGCGCCGCAATAAAATTTAGAATGCAACTAAATGTTTATCAAGTAATTCTTATTGGAAGTTAGCTGGAAAGATTCAAGCAGTCATTTCTAAGTAATAGTTCCAAAGATTCAAAATGCAAAAGAATGAACGAATTCATCCCTCTTTATATTCCAACAAAAAGTAATTTCAGTAATATAATAATATTTTATAATAACGCGTATAATAAGGATTATGTAATAGATCCATATAGTGATTTTTACTGGCTTTGTTACATCAGCTTTGAAAATAAAATATTTTGCGGTAAAATTTATTACAGTAATGAAGTAAACGTTATTGTAATAGTGACAAGATTGTTTGTATATTACAATATATAACAAAATTTCTTTCATTAAGCTCAGCTTTATAGACGGTTCGCTCATCAAGCTTAGAAACTTCTAAGAGGCCATTAATAAGCAAGCCAATTACTACTTCAAAGAAAATTTTCGAGACAAGGTAGTATACTTACGAAACTACGCGTGATGATACGAAATAAGTTAGCAACAGTTTATAGCATGGTACGTGCATCATCACTGTTATAGTCCGGAATTTAATGTATACTCAAGTATTTCTCTCACCTGAACAGAATCGATGTTGTCCCATGCGATATTTGCATATTCAATTTCGCACTATATACTTGTTTCTATCGGATTTTCGGAAAACAGCTCGAAATCCGGAGAGAGAGTCGTGGTAAATGAATTGTTAATAGTTTACACCACATCCAGTCGTTCACAAATCTCTCATGCTCTTATTTTTTCTTCTTTTATCATATTCTTTTTCATACTACTTTCTTATATTATTCATTACGTTCTCTTATATTTCCGAACAGCGGCTTTTAAAGTAATCCGATTATATCTTTTTTTTTTTCTTACACGTTCGCTGTGTCATATTGACGTTACCGCTATTTGAAATCCTATTTTTCTGCTGCTCTATGCAAATTTAATAATCTCAAAAATATACCACCGAATAACTACACTTGCAACTTGAAAATGAAATATTCGGATTTGAAATAGCAGATGCAATGAAATGGTCGACACAATCAAAAATACAATATCGTTTGATTTCCAAGTGCATATTGGTACTTCTCTTAAAAAATTCTCTTTACTAATTGCTGTATCTAGTTGTAGTATGACTACATCCTTTATCGATAATAAGCTACATCGATAATAAGCTACAGTAATTACGCTGTAGTTCATTTGCGAGCGCGTATTCATGGTTTAAGCTTCATTAAGCTTGGTATAAGTTTCATCGTACAAAGTACACACACACACACACACACACACACACACACACACACACACACACA
>NW_017305683.1:247144-272393 GCF_001594115.1 Trachymyrmex septentrionalis
ATATATATATATATATATATTTGTCGAAGAGAGATGAATGAGATCTGCTCAATTATTGCGAACTGATTCATGATCCGCGACAAGCGGTCATTTACAAGATCAGGTACATTGCGTACGTCAGTGCAATGAGTGCCCTCATGCATCGCCCGTCACCGCTGCTCATTTAGGAATACCATGTAAAACAGTATCTTAATCTCGCTTGTTTAACAGATGAAATATAATTGTTATCGTAGTAAATAAATTCTCATAGAATAAATCACATTATAATGTGAATAATTATCGCTTCATTTATAGTCGAGAAATTTAAGTGACAGTCTTTTTTTTAATCTCGTAATCGTTTATTTTTGTCAACAAAATAACAATATGACAAATTTAAATTGATTTTCTGACTAATAAATAATGTTTTATTATCATTAAGTTTATGCAACTATAAAAATAATATGTATATAATTCACGATGTTTATATGAAACTGATGAATATGAGACTCGATCTTTACTTTGAAGATTTTTTTACTTCTTCATAAAAAAAGATTTATTTTTTTGTAAAAAGATTACATATTTATTAATATTTGATACATTTTCATGAATTTCATTGAAATTTATAAAAATGTGTCAAACATTAATAAATATATATATATATATATAATAAAAAAAATTGCTAAATCAGGATTTTTAAACTCGGATATTGAATCTAATATATTAAGAGCTCTTAAAAGCTCTTAAAAGCTCGTAAGAGCTCTTAAAAGAAAACAACAGTAAGAATTTAATGTAGAAGTGCTATTAATAAAAAATCGTGCAAATAATAAAAAATTTTTTTTATACTAACAATAAGAGAAACAAATTTCAACGTTATTAAAATGGATCTATGAATTTTGAAGTGATAATCTCTTTTACTATAAGTTTCTTTCTATAAAATATGATTTATTATATACAGTTCAAATAAATTTAGCTGACCTATTTGTAAATAAGTTATTTTATATAATGACATAAATTATTTATTTATGAATTTACTGTGAATTCAAAATCGTTACTTATCGAAAAGTTAAAATTTAAAATGTTGAAAAAATAGATACAAGAAAAGTAGATTTGATAGAAATGAAAACATTTTTAGTAAACTTATTTAAGAGATCTGTGGATAAAATAATCTAAACAGAAATAATTTATATATAAAAGTAACTTCTGTATTTTATCTAATATTTCAAATATTCAACAACTCAACGACAATCAAATGTTTATTTATTGTCGGTACAGATACAGAATAAACTAATAAAATAATAGATTATTTACGTTAAAAATCGATTGTAAATTTTTTAAATGTAATCACGAAATCGTAAGACGAAGTTCTAGTTTCTTTTGTACACTCAATTCTCATATTTATACTTCATTAATAAATAATGTATTTATAACTGTTTGAAATTTGAATTAACTTTTTAGTTATGTGATAACACGCATAACTAAGTTATTTTTCATCAATGTAATTATCAGGAAATAATGAAAGTCACACATCTAAGTAATTGTAGAATTCTCAATAAATTTGAAATTAAAGTAGGATGTTCCTCATTTAATTAGATTGAAGTCAATTTTTTGTGCAGTAAAGATATGATTAACGCAAATGAAACTTTTGCTTTAAAATTTTTTATATCTTATTTATATATTAAAGTTTTATGTATTAAATGTGGTTAACATTGTTGCCAAAAATATCTTGCTTATACTGAAATATATGTATATATTATACATATATAGATATATATTATATATAAATAATATATATTTGCCTATATATGTCGTTTAAGATTTATCTAGTTAATGTTCAATGCATAAGTTCTACAATTATTCAAACCCAAATATAAGCAATATCCAGTTATAAGAGTTATTAATTAAATACATCTCAGCGGTATATTGACATATTATAAATAAAGCTTTATGCATCAATTGAGTCAATTAACGATTATTTTATAACAACTTTATGTGAAACGTATAAAAGAAATTAAAATATTTTTAATATTATTTAAATATAATTGCAATACTTTATTTTTTGTGAAAGTGTTTAACTAAGTGTCATATTTCATAAAGTAATCTTTCAAGTGCATCGCAAACCGCTAAAGATTAAATTGAAGTTATAAATCACATGTGTTAATATAACCCGATTCACGAAGAACGTGAAAAATGAAAAATAATGAGCACACTCCCTCCCTTAAACAGCAATCTAATCTGATTTCTGATTACCGAGTAAATGGAAAATAAAGATCAGCACGCAAAGATGTTATGAATCAATAATATCTCGGTAATCGAAGCTATAATTATACTGGTAACACACAAATAGATACAAAATATATTATAAGTCCACAAAATTACTTAAAATATGCAGTATATTTTGTAATATATTATTTAGATATACAATTTTAAATGAGCAGTTTTAATTGAATTTAAATTTTTTATTCAAACGTAATGATGACTGCATTTAACTTTGTACAACAAAATAACGTTATTTAGAAACAATATGCTTTCTTTTGCACTTTGTATCTTGACAAAATTTATGCAAATCGATAAAATTTCTTTTCTAAAGATTTGTAAAAAAATAATATTTCCCAAAATGTATACTAACCTTAAAAATGTTATAGTTGTTAATAAACTGTTTGTATCTGGAATTTTATTTATATTTGGAATAAAAATCGAATAAAAGGCAGTATTTAAAAATACGTCAATCCAATAGTCAAATTTTATGAGAAATATAAAATTAGATTTGTCTATATCTGTTTTGACTCCAATATGAAAATTTATCCCATAATTTTTTCATCTTTATCTATAATTTACCTTTACCGATTTTTACCGTTTTCTTTTAAGATTAAGTCACATATTTAAAATTAGTCGCGAGTTCTTTTTCTCCTTTTTCTATTTTTAATTCTTTAATAATTCGTGTATATTGTTAGAACATATTCTACTTAAGTCGTGCGTTGCACTCGAAAACTATATTTGAGAGCATGTGAATTTTTGGTTTGCCCTCATACGCAGACCTGCAAAGTCCGACGTATTCGGATGTGTAATCTTCAGTCCGACCCGGGATCTATGTAAATCCAGATAGGGTGATTCGAACGCGCGAAAAGGGCAAGAGAGATAAACAGAGGAACGTACAGAAGAGAACAGGTACAGTGAGAAAACGATAGTGGATAAAACGAGTTCCGAATCCTCGCACGTTCGCGTATTACCATTGATAGAGGCATCAGGGCTCCTCCTGAAAATAAACGTAACGATCCTATCCGAGATCGAAGGATCAATATACGTCGCGATGACCCGTGAAACGGTTACACCTAAAGCTCACAACCAAACCGTTTCCAGAATTATACTCATGAACAATGCAAACGTCGGCGGTCTCTAATCGAAGGAGTAAGCAAGCAGACAGGCAAGCAAGCGCACAGCGCGTATACACGACTTCACCCAAGCCGAGTGACAGCTTTCGGTATCTCTTATTTCGGGCACAATATCCAACCACGGAGCTCATCAATCCTGCGCGTCGGCGTAGGTACGAGCCAGAGTTGCACACGTATGAGACAAACTTGCACGTATCTGGTAACTGGAAATTTCGCGATACTATCTATCATTCCTTCATCCTACTGTAAAAAGAATACCAGATTCCGTGTATTTCGAGAATGTAATATGGACTTTCCCCTCTACGTCGCGCGAACGGGATTAAGGCCGTCCTTTTATTTTACGTAGATAAACGTTTATTGAATTATCAATTTGATCGATTTGTATGTACGTGTAATTGTACATATACTGTAAATATGAATCTCACACAAGCACACATATATATATATATATATAAATCGTTAATTTTACACCGAAGACACTACTGTGCCTCTTGATGTATATAGGACTTCAGTGAACTCTACTTATTAGTAGCTAGACAGGCATAAGCGCCGGAAGCTGATTAATTTTATGGTACTTCATTTCCACTGTACAAGAAACAAGAGAATGGATAGGTAATAAAAATTGAAAAATTGGAATGCTTCAACTTTGCTCGAATTTGATACGGAAACTTGTTTCAAATACAACAGAAAAATTTCAAAACTTTTGCAACTCTGCTACATTGCAACATCCCGCTTTGAGATTAAAGTGAGATCATTTTGTATCAAGCATCTATCCTCATCTATTTGTCTTCTTAAATTTAACTATTAAACTTTTATTAAAGTTGGCGCATGTTCATCTCATTAGACAAACTAATTAAAATAGTAAATATAATCTTTTACATAAATTAATTTTTGCGAGTCATTTTAAAGTCATTTCTAAAATTTATTTCAGCTTTTAAAAATATATAGATAGTCTATAAAATAACTTAATCAATTATAATAGAATATCAAATTAAATTGGGAGAAATATAATTCTTTTAATAATTTTATATATTATATATAACTTACAGAATCAGAATACATATATGTATGAATTCTAAATTAATTAAATTTAAAATAGAGTTAACAGATCTAAAATGGAGTTTATAAGAAACTAGGGCAACAGTTATGGAAGAAATTCAACTCTCTAGGCTATGCTATTCAAAGTATACTTAATAATAATAGCAAGTGATATACATTCCTACGTTAAACTAGATAAGAATTTGAATTAAACCTTCCTAAAAATCAAATGTCAGATTGTATAAAATATTTTATATGCCACTTTATTTCATTGCAAAAACCATTTTCTAAATGCGGACATTACTCTGTTTTACATTTTATAAAACAATTAAGTATGATGAAAACATTTTATCATTAAATTACGGTGTCGCGTCTGTAACAGTATTCATATAGGTGCGATGGAAATTCCTATTTTATCGTGATAAAAGTATTCATATTTCATTGAAGTAAATTTGACCGACCAACAGTATGAAGCAACGCATAGGTTGTGGTCATTGTGTACACATCGCTAATAGTAATGCCATTAACATTTGCACGTAAAGTACATTTCGTCGTTCTCGTCCAATTATATGTTACAGATCTTGGCTGGCTGTTGTACTGAGTTATGTGTGCGTGTGCATGTACATGCACGCGTGCATGCGTGTGTAATTCACGCATGTACATTTGACGATAAATGTTAATGTGATGGACTGAAACATGACTATCATCAACTTTTTCCGTCTTAATAATTTTGAATTATTTACATTATAAAATACAAAAATAATTTTTGTATTTTAGAAACTAAAATATCGATTTTCATCAATTTTTTATGTTTAACTTTTTCTAAACCTCTTCCTCCATTTCTGTCTCTCTCTATTTCTATCTCTATCTTTTTTCAATTAATTAATTTAAAATTGAAATTGTTTATTTAGCCACTTAGATTATTTATTACTTACAAAAATCAATACACTTATATACAAATATAAACATCAAATATACTATTTTAGTTGAAAATGTAGAACAGAAATACTTTTACCAAAAGACCATTGATTTGAACCATTTTTTTAAATTAAGTATAATTATTTTTCTGCAAAAGGCACCAGTTTTAAATGAGAAAAAAAAATCTTTTTTTATACAAAACTGTTCCTAAAAAGGATAGTATCAGTGTTGAAAATATAATAAAAAAAGTATAAAGAGACAAATTGTATTTTATATATATCTATATATAATCTCTTTTACTACGGTGCAAACTTATACTAATGCAATTTAACTCCATATACACAAATATCGTTTAGTTGTTTAAATATGTATGTAGTTGTTTAAATATGTATATTTAAATCAGCTGTAATTTGCACTGTAGCAATTGGCAATAGTTTAGCGTCGAAGAAAATAATTCTCGACGCTGAACGATTGCTCTAATAGTAATGAGCAACGATGAATATATCGGATATATCTCATGAATAACGAAATTGGAGTTAACCAAGTATTTTCTTGGATGTTAAATGATACTACAATATTTATTTACTATGACGTAAATTCCGCTGGCGCGAAGTAGCTATATTACGATACGCTATTAAACTTTGCGACGATGATAAATAGCATAACGGATATTTGAAAAATGTAGAAAGCGATGCAATAACAGTTTGCTTAAAAAATAAAAAAATCGTGAAAGTAGAATTGTATTTCAAAATTAGATTCTACAATTTAAACGTTAAAGTTTTTTTAAACGTTCAGCGCTTTTGTAGACATTTCTACAATTTTAGCACAAAACTTTTAAGGACAACGATGATCCGTTTGACAAAAATTTACAGTAGTTCAAGAGTGATCCCCGTCGGGGATTTTGGAGAAGGTCCCGTTTATCGGTGTGGATATAAAAATTATTTAGTATCAATATATAATATCGTTACGATTTCGACGATCGCACAGAGAACAAACATAGATACTTCACTTTGCTGTTTGCCCCTCGGGCTATTGGGATTCCATGGAGGTTTACACACTCACCGCGATCACGAACTATATAAATCGTATCTCTCAAATTGAAAAACAATCTCAGTCGGCGTGATTCTTTCACTCTGCGGTAAAACCGCGTCTTCGAGAAGCACTAGGAGAGAAGATGTAGTAGTCGTGTACTCGCTTGCATGGAGTATACTGCTCGTTTCGCAACATCGTGGAAAATATCTCAAAAATATATGTACCAACACGAAAATTGCGAATGAAATTTGATCTCATGGCGGTTATATGGATATTGCGCGATATTGTATGTTACACAAAATTGTTGCACAGATCGTACTGATCAAGATATGAGAGAGAATCAATTGCAACCAATATTATAGCCAATATTTGTTAGTTCATATCGCGATTAATAAAATAAATTATTTTTTAATATATTATAATGAAAATAAGTATATTTATTGCAAAACATAAAGATTTTAAATTGTTATTATAATGAATTAAATTTAATTAAATATAAAAATTTAAGAACTTGAAATAAATTAATAAATTGACAAGAATTTCCAGAATGAATAATAAATAAAAGAATATTGTACATTCTTTTATTTTTTTATATAAATTTCTTTTATTTTGTCATATAATATAATTAAAATATTAATTAATTTAAATATTCAATTTGAAAAACGTATTTCTTTATTTCAGAACGTAACGTATCATAAGTAAAACAATAAAAAGTGCTAGACTAACAAAAAACATAACAGGTGCGCAAAATGCAAAAAATATTGTAATTTACATTTCGTGTAAATTATAATTATATCTTTCTCATTGCATTTTCTAAATCGTAATGTAAATGTTTGAGCGATTTCTTTACTGAAGTTGAACATGTCTAGATCTCCACGTGTTAAAGTCAACGATCCCTTCACCTCGATTCTCTCTCATTAAAGCAATTGGCTATTCACTGCAATCCCCGATAGCTCTCATCTTCATTCGTACGTCACTTCTTTATAATGATTTTATTATGCCCTTCTCTCAAATCCTTGTTTAATTCCTCGTGTTACCTTCTAATTCCTCGATAACGGAGGAAGCATCGGGCTCCTTGGAATAACAATGGGCTTTCCCTCAGAATGTTTCCCTTCACACCAAAGCACGTTCCACGATTTAATTATTTTTAAGTACGAGATTCTCGCGTCGCGCTACCGGTAGAAAAGTTGAAGAGGAACAAAGACACGCCGAAAATTTACTCGCTGCGTATAGCGAGACACACTAAACGATTAACGGTTTTTAGGAATATCGTATATACGCAAGATTGTCTCCACTCTTGCGTGTCCTCCTACAATACTTCCTATTATTCTCGCAATCACAGCAATTTCGACCAGCCGTGGGTTCCCGAAGTTATCGTCACGCGAAAATAAATCATTTACTTACTTTCTTCGCCGATAAATTCTATTAATGCTTCAATATTTTATGAGGTGCTCTGTCACATTAACGATTGATACGATATCAATTTTATCTTCGTTTTTATCTCTATCAATTATTATATCAAAAAACAAATCGATAGATGTTCATAAATGTTAACATTTAAAAATATTTTGAACGTGTTACTTAATTCTTTTTCTCTTGAAAAATGTATAAAACTATTTCTTTAAAATTCAACTCAACTTAAACTTCTCGTTTAAAATTAAAATCAGGAAAAATAAATTTGAAACGATCGAATTGTAAGTTTAGTGTTTTACGTAATAATTATAATGAAAATTAAATCTCTAAAAGGTAAAGAATGCCATCAGGTTTTATTAATAAGATTAAATTTTCTAAGATCTATTTATATTATTCTTTCTTCCACCCTGAGATAATCAAATTGTGAAGTTTGTTCTATGTGACAATATAATACAATTAAGTCACTAGATAAGATAAAGAATGTGATTGGTTTTTTTTAAATGGTTTTTATTAATCAGATTATATTATTAAAGATCTATATATATTTTTATTTTTATTTCTCCGTCCTCCGAATAGATCGAATCGTTTTTTAATTTTGGTAAGAAAAAATAGAGTATTGTACAATGTATATATATCCAGTTAATGATATAATTAATGGTGCAACGTATCATTAAAATCTGATAAGGATTCATAAGACTTCGTGATTGTATTATCTATCTTTTCGAGCGACGCTCCTCCACGAGACACTTAGCACGATTATGAAGTGACGTCTGATAATTTCTCCTGGTAATTAGTGGCGAATAATTTATGTATCTTGACATTGCACACCCAAATGAAATGTCTGCTTAGATAGATGAAAAAATATATTTGAGATCTCCGATATGATACGCAAATATAGCAGAAAGAATAGTCACGAAGCGGTTTCATCATGATATTGGTTCGCCACAAATGGATGAAACGGCGTGAGGAAAGCTGATCGCGTATTACCCGACACGACGGCATAAACTGGAAATGTGTGCTCGCGCGATGACAGCGTTTCGCAACGGCAGCGTGTGTATCGTGTATACGGAAATCAGATTAATTACCTAGTAGACGCGTGTGCATGGAGGTGAGGGAGAATTAACGAATCCATGCACGAATTCTCCGACTTTGATAAAGTCGCCGGTCCGAGAGATTGTAACGCGATTGATCGAAATACGGATCGGAGATACGGCCACGGGAGAGAGTGAGAGTGGATAGAACGCACGCCGAGAACCTCAAGATATTAAACCAGACATCTCGCGTCCCATAAACCCTGGGCTTTGATCCTAATCCCAACTAGAACCTGAGCTGTCGTCTGCTTAATCGAGTTTAGCCGCTTCGGATCCACTGCGTAATCGGCGCGCGAAACTCATACCTGATTATGCTGCCAGCTATTCGCAACGTTGTTACCCACAGAATCGTGTAATAAACTTGGCAACGCGAATAGTTTGAATCGTTGGCGGTCGTTGGCTGAACATGGTGATGCTGATAAACGGGACCGACGACGTTCTATTTGCTGCTAGTAGTCAGGGTAGAACTTTAAGAAGACGCACGGCACCGACCGCACTTGACCGTAGACAAAATGATTTCAATGATTTTGTCGGCCTTTAGACCAACAGTTTCGATATAAATTATTTATTGATTTTAATTTGTAATTAATAAAATATACATAAAGTTGCAATTGATATGTTTAATTAATTAAATTAATTTTCACTCGAGTGTTAATCATTGTAAGAATCGGAACGTTTGTCGCAAATTTGTTTTGCACATTACAATCTGCGGATCTTTGTCAATTTTAATTAATTTTTAATGTCACAACTTTCATGGCCATGCGAATTTTCATCTGTCATTCGCTGCCACAGAACTTGCCAACCTTGTGCCAATAGGATAAAGAGATTAAGTCGTCACTCTTCCGTCTTGCCATAAAAGATATAGAAAATTACAATAAATGTTTAGATATACTGATGATGACTCGAAGGCAAGCCAAAACATCTATGCGTAATTAATTATATTCATTCAAATTGGTAATAAACGATTTTTATTCTCGCACAAAGTACCGCAAATAAACTCTCATTAGTCCTTCTTTATTTTTACATTTGACATTCTCGAGAGTTGTTACTTGTTTTATTTAAATAAAATAAAATTAATTTTTTTCATATTAATGGTCATATTATCCATATGGCCATATCATTAAATAATTAAAGATATCTGCATAACAGTATATATTGTGTTGGTATCTTTAGTTATCATAATTGAATTTACTTTTCTCTCTCTCTCTCTCTCTCTCTCTCTGTCTCTCTCTCAACAAATTTATTCACAAATACTATTATATTAATTATACACGCGAGCATTTACTTGTATAATTCTATCACCTACTTTATATGTACATATACATGATTCCAATTAAAGGACTCGACGCACAATAACATGATATACAATATGCATTCTTGGTTTATTCTATTACACACTACATGTAAAACAAAATGTAATGTATGCCTATTTGGTAGGTCAGCGAAAACAACGTCACGTTGATATTTATAAATAAAATTATGAGCTAAGTTGCAGATAGTATTGACCCAATTTTGTGAATATCGATTTGGCTACGTTTCTGTTTTTACTTCCTGTTTCAAACTTTTGAAATATTGAGACTAATTACCGTAAAAGTCAATAAGCGATTCCTATAAAAAGAATTATTGCTTGCTTTGATATCATAAATTAACCAGCAGTGATCAACCAAATTTGTTTTACCGACATTACAGTTTTGATAATAAAATAATCTTACATAAAACGCTAATCCACCGTTCAATAAACTTTTGTAGGTATTCAATTATTTTGTTCTAAAAGAAAACTACTTTCTTTCACCCAATGCTGCAAAAGGTGCTAGTGGAACGAGTAAACACAGAGGCAGTAACATAGCGTGTCGCGCCGACGTCAAAAGTATGTCAACGTCGTCACTTCGTTCGGCATTGTTCTCTGTAGCGCTGATAGACGTCGTAACTATAATCTATAACACTCCAAGAATACGCTAATTAACATCGGAATGGGCAGGGAAGCGCGGCTGGCGGGTGCGTTTTCGTTGCGCTAGCAATAAATCCAGGAAGCAGATAAGCGTTATCGCGGTCTTTCGCCAGCACCTATCTGCAGCAGTCGTGGTTTCCCTATTCTCGAACAGACACACGAAGACCACCACACCACGTAACATGGTCGCCATCGTGGCCATGATAGATGATTCATCGATCGGTGGCTTACCAAGATCGAAACGATCGAAGACTACCGGTTACGTGCAATAGCGATATCACGGAGTTAGACGAGTTTGTGAATTAAGCATCTTTTACCTCAGTGCCAATTTACTTCCGACGGATAGCTTTAATGCCTTGCACTGAAAACTCTCTGACGGTTAAGTAAGTAGATCGTTTCTCTCTTTACGTGCAAAGAACACCATGAAGAAAATGCGTTTTTTATTTAATGTAACAAAAATATATTTTTATTTTTAATTCATATATTAACAATCTATGGTTATACGTCGTAGATTTTATTTAGAATAAAAGAAATAGATAACGTGGATCATGCGTAAGTTGATTAAACAAGTCTTTCACATTCTGTTAATTTTAGTACGCTAAAGTTTTCGTTAGCTCATATCTTACGAGTTAAGTAAAGAAAGTACTCTATACCAGCAAAATTATCAGACTTAGTGATTCCACCTAGTCTGATGATTCTGCACAAAAGAGTACATTCATCTACTAATGTACTCTTTCAGTAATTAATTTTTACCTCATTATATTATTCAGAAGAAGTTTCTTGGAAACTTCATTAATCTTACCAAAAATGTATGATATAACATTAGTAGGCACAGTATTGCGAGAAAAATAATCACTTGTCAAAAGCAATTAAATTGCAATGAATTTTTTATTATTTTTCTAATTAATGGAATCTCCATTTTGAATATATATTGACACTGTGCCAGATAAAAGTTTATGCATTATAAATTGCCGTGTATTTAATTTGATTATAAAATCGTAAAATCTAATCAAATAATATTTGAAATGTAAAACACTGAAAAAATAATTTATGCTATTTCTTTTTACATAATCCAAAACACATTGATGCGATTGAAAAGAAAAATTTCTTAGGAATGTACCTTGCAATAATGTTAAACTTCATTATAATATTAATTTAATTCCAACATTGTGGATAATTAAAAATTTATAATTTAGCTTTATTATTAAACTATTCAATGTAAAGAAAATGGAAGTGTTTATAGCGTTGCATCCGCGCCAGTATTCAATGACTTTAATCTTATAAAGAGACCACTTTATAAAATCAATACAGCGTTACATGAAAATAACATTCAACAAAAAAGTATGATACGAACCTGAACGAATGGGATCAAAAATAAGAAAGAAGAGAATTTGACACAATTCGCGATACCTAGTAAATGTGCCGTTGGCTCCGTCAAATTATTTATACACGTTAATGGTTGTTATAAATTATAAATTCCGTATTACATAAAGCTTATTATTAAATATTTATATTAATATTATTTAAATTATTAGTATTTTGCAAATTCAACGCATAAGTGAGAGTGTGTGCCGCGAATATATTAACATCAGAAGTAAATACAGAAATTGTATATTATTATGTTATATTATTCATGATTTATAAATTTAAAGTTTGAAGTAATATCGACACTCGATGTTTATACGCATAAAATAGTGAGTGTCGTTGAACACTTTTTAGAAAAATAACTTAATAGTGCCTTTTACACGGATCTCTTGCAATTACGATTGGCAAGTGCAATCAGGATAAGGATGCTTTCAGAATTGACCCATCACGATACGAGGCTTAATTGTTGGCGAAATGAATTAACGGAGTGCATGCAATGCGCTTTAATTTATTCACCATTTATCCACGTACAACTATTTCCGGTGCAGCGACTATAAAGTATGTTGCTTCAGAACGAACGATACAACATGCGCTCATATATACATCATGCGCGTGCGCTCCTCATCAAGTCGAAATGCTTAGGTATTACTAATGCAATTACGTAATTTACTAATGAATATCGAGGTTTATTGTTTATCAGTAAATCTCGCTTCGCATAGTGCGCCGAGAACTTGCATATACCAAACGGTGGAATATTCAAGGAGAAAAGTTTCGTCGTTATACAGAACAACTCTACTCGCGCTGCAAATTATATGGTTCCTGAATCATCTATAATAAAACGAGATCGAACGAAAATTATTCCCATAATAATTTTATTGCAAATGTATGTCGATACTGAATTTGCGTACATCCAAAAGAATATACAAGTACTGGTAAAGCGATAAAGAGATATTTAAATTTCGCAAAATTTTTCCGAAGGATTAATTTGTTTTTAGAAAGATAATCGATGATAACTTTGTTTACAAAATTTTAGTTATTTTCTTTTAACAAAACTATTTCTTTTGATGAAACTACTATTTTTAAGCTTGCTCACATATTTATTAATTTTTTAATATTTTTAATTTATCTGAAACTGTGCACTTTTGTTTAATAAAAAATGCGCTTAATAAATTATTTAATAAAGATAGATTTTGTGACAAGTTTATGTCAATAGTATTTCTAGACAGAAAATTGATGAGAAAAGAATTGAAGCTATTTCGTTGCATTTTCTACCATCTACGTTGAGTTTACCGAACATAACTTTAACGATATAACCGGGACAGAATAAGATGTTTCTCTCTGATGTCGGGAACTAAAATTGTCCATGGACAAAAAAATTTATGTTTAGACAATAGCGTAACGGCATCATGCGACGTGACCAACGAACGTCAACGACAATAACGACGTATTCAAATTTAAGTGATGCGCCTGTACAGACGAAATTGTCGCGAGATTAAATCCTCTACGATTGTCGTAATCAGATCCAGGTAATAAACTTTCTATCTATAAATCCCCCGCACGTTGCCTCTTTTTGCATAGTGTTTCTCTCCGCTTTACGTTTGTACCCAACACACAATTTCGTTGTACGTGCTGTTGCGTCCATTCTCATACATTCCTCCCTTCTCAGAACAATTACTGCACATTTTAATTAAAAATTCTATTAATTCGCCGCGGTTTTATACGAACGATGCCGTTCCGAAGTATTAAAAGATAGTTTTAAGGCCGCAGAACCGTTCCCGTGTAATTCCCGTAAGGGAGAATCCGCCCGTCTAGTTGTGCTGAGCGGAGAACGCTCTCTCATTTTCTTTTTAATTTCTCCGGCTCTTTAACAAAGTGCTAATTCCACGGGGATCCGAGGCAATGAACGGGAAGTTGTCGGAGTTTCGACCAATTGCGTTCGTGAATACGAAAATGCAACGATGCGGAAAACTTTGCAATCCATCGTGCTTAGAAATTTTTCTTAGTCAAGATTAGGCGCTAACCATAATTTCTAAAATTAGGTCACACGATGAATCGTCGAACAACGAAACTATAAGCTATCCATTATATTTTAGAATATCTGTCAGGCTAAAAATTTATGATGCGCGATATGGCGCAATGAAATTACATGTACGGTCGAACGAATATCCTTACCCGCGTGAAATATAGCTTAATTAGCAATTAGCTTGCAAAGTGCATCCGTAACAAAATACGGTCACATCTGAATATCCAATTTACGTATTGATGTATGGGATCGTCAAAGCGCCGACGTAATGTAGATATGAATAATAATTAATCGCCACGTCGGAGAACTATACTGAAACTTAATGCATCTCATTACTGCAGATACCCGCGCGCGTCACGCTGCCAAAGAAACGTCCGCGCGCTCCAGCTTGTATACATGCCGCCAAACGTTTATGTATACGTGTATATAAGTACGATGTCACCCGGGTTCGGGATTTGTAAAGGGGAACATCCTGGCGGCGCACTTAGCACGGATAACAGCGCTGTAAGATCCTGGATGGAGAACGGCGTAAAGTTTGAGCTTAAAACACAATTTAGCGACAGCGTGTCTTCTATATCCACGACGGAATAGGTAAGATAGTTTGCGGAAACAGGTGGAGCGAGGAAACTCGTTCAGCAGAGCATCCTTTTCGCCTTGAGAATTCTGCCTCGAGAAAAATGTTCCCCGGAGAAAAATTTTGCTCATCGGTGCGTAGCAATTAACAGGCACTTATACTCCGCGTCGTGCAAGTATCGTCGATCTTTATTTGCACATCTTAATAAATAATTTTGCGAGCATAGAATTTTTTCATTGCTTTTTATATTTTTAAATATATTTCTTGTTCCCCAATACCGTTTTCGTATAGAAAATAATTTTTAACAGAGGAGGAGAGAGGGGAGGGGGGAGGGGCTACCGGATTAAAAGGTTTAAATAAGGTCTTATAAAGTTTTATGAAATAATTACTTATACGTAAACACAGAACGATTTTGCTAAAGTTATCTAATGTTACCTAAATACAGATTTAAAAATAATTTTGTTTGGACTATCAAAATAATTATGTATAGAACGCTTAAACGAGTTGTTAGAATGTTAAAACTTTTTGCAGCGTTGCTATCAACGCTTAAGCGTTCTACACAATTACTTTGATAGTAACAACATAATTATTTGTATCTAGCTACATTTTTTTTAGCTACTTCAGCAAAACCGTTTTTTCAAGTATAATAATCAAAATTCGCAGAAGATATAAAATAATTGAGATAATTGTGATTTTTTAATTAAAATATAGAAAGTTAATTGAATTTATACACAGCTAAGAAAGGTTAAGTAAAACTCGAAATGTTCTGTAAAAATCATCGTAGAATAATAAAATATGTTTTTGTTTATCGGTCATCTCAATATTGTTTGTTTAATATAATAGACCTTGTATTTTAATTTTTTGCTACTAATTGAGATTATACTGTGTATAAAACTTTAAAGAGATGTTTACTGTTAAATGCAAAAACTATTCTATAAGTAAGCATATAAAATACGAATCAATACCGAGTCTTCTTCCCTTTTATGAATCAATTTTAATATGGCCTTTTAATATGATCTTTTAATAGGGTCAAATAACAGTTTATTTAAATGATGAAATAAGACGGGCGTCGTAATTACGCGACGCTTAGACAGTGTTTTTGCCAGATTAAACTTACTGTGATTTCACTTGCATGAAATTACGGTCGCTAAGATAAACGGGAGTTATAACGAAAGTTTGGCTAAAACGATATGAGATTGAATCTAATTCATCGAACTGCGAGACATTACAATAACTTTAGGTATAATTATTCAAAATCTCACCTCATTATTGAATTACAATTTCCAATTGTCAATTAAGTATTATTTGAGCGTAAAGATAAAAAATTTTATAAATTTTGCATTTTATCATTAGAATATTGAAATTATACATATAAATTTACAAAAAAATACAAGAAAGATATCTTAAAAATATTTTTGAAAGAAAAACAAATTACATCATTGATGCAGCGACAGTTTTCCGTTAAGATTAAAAAATAGTTTATTTTTCATAATTAAAATAAATTATAATTATTTGTGACGTATCTTATCAATTTATCTATAAATTATAACATAGAGATTTAGTTAGAAATTCACAGCAATATGTAGGATTTGCCGAAATTATCTTTCTTGTACTGAAATGTTATTGAAAGCAGAAGGTTCTGGGAAACTACACGTCATGCCTCACATTTTGTAAAAGTCCGTTAACGTACGTCAACATGCGCGAATTGAACTTTGCTATATCGTGTGCGGGGCACGTCTATCTTCTAATTTCCACGATCGCGAATGAACTTCGAGCAGCGTGTATTTTAGGCGTCCATTGTTTGGCTTACCATCATCGGCGGAAGGGCATCAGTGCGCATTGCGCACCGTGCGATGAGCCAGCAGCCGCGCGCGACCGAGGGAAATCCGAACGTCCAACGAAAATCGATTTGGCGAGCCGGTGTGGGAGGAAGGCCGCGATACCGGTAATTTGTGACACGCGATCTCGCACCGAATGAAAACTTGATGCCGTCACGTGGATGTGGCTGGCGCCACGCAGACGTTCCGGTTATTTCATCGAATTCTCTACGGTTTCCATACATGCGCACACCTGCTGTTACTATTTTTTTTTGTACCCTATCCACACCCTCGGCGAATCAGAATCTTATATGTGCTTTCGTGCTGGCTTTATATCAAAGATTGATGTGTTAGCTATAAGACCTTGCATGATACTCTTCAAATCTATATTCTTGATCTTTATGATTCTGTAAAAAATGATTGCAAAAATAAAAGAGATTACAATAACGTCGATATTAACGTAATTAACTGTTAACGCTAGAAGTACCAAACAATCGTTATTAGTTGCTTTTATTTTTTTTAATTAATATTATATTTCTTATGTAAAAGATAGAATTCTGAAACTAATTTTATAATAATTATATTTTTTATACTGATGAAATATTTGACTTTTTATTACTTTCTTTTTAATAAGTTATTTGCTTGGCCCTTTTAGTAAGTAAGAAACGTTGGTATTTCTAGTGGTTTTTTTAAATGCTTTTTCGATATCCTATATACACGGCATGTTTTCCAATTCTTTTTCAATGCTTTTTCCAATTTGTGTATAACTCATTTGATAATAAAGTTGCATGTTTGGCGCTTTCAGTTAAAAAAAAATTACAACATGTTTATTTTTATAAAAGTTATAAGCAATTGAGTTGTGTATGCCATACATTAGTGATGGCATTTAAAGATAATATATTATAAAAAATATATATATATGATAATACAGATATATCAATAAATGTAATCCGTGAATTTAGTAATCGGTAATCATATTTACAATTTTTCGCTAAAGAAAGTCATCGATACCAACTAAAAATTAATTAAAATTTCAAATGTAAACTTTCACTGACGAGCAACGTCAACATGGAAATCTAGTCTCGCGTCAAATCAGTCTGTGGAAAAATCTTTATGTTCCTGCACTGAAAAATTTCGGGTTGAAAATAAACGAACTAAAAGATTTTGATCATATTGATCTAAAATGAATTCTGATTATTTTACAACTGGAATTATAATAGGTTCGACCAGAAAATTTTGATTTTAATTAATTCAACTAGAATATCTCAATTAATGCAACTCTTTTTCCATCGTGTTAAGCCATTGTGTATCTTGACTAAGTAAAGAAGTTTCAGAAAGATGTTAAACTTCGCGAAACACATGATTTTGTGAATCGCTGTAGGTGTGTACGGCGCGTTACACAAGAGTAGATGTATTGCGGCCAACCGGGCCGACAGTCGCATGCTCACACAAAGGATCCCATTAGACGGCACGAGCACGCAGATCCTGCCCTTTGAACGTACGCAAATCAGTGACAAGTCGCGTACGAGCGGGCACTCGAGGAACGGACTCTGCTGCGGGTACATCAAGGCTCTAGACATGTCCAACGTTCCTATTCGCCAGTCCCATGGAAACGCTCGTCTTGCCCCTCAAGAGAAACGACCGACGGTGACACGGCGAAAATGGGTTTTCGATCGCTTCGGCAAGCGAGCACGTGGCCCGCGCGACCTCGTAAGAACGAAGAATCCATCGGAACAGATCTGCGTTAATGACCGACAAGTTTAATTGGCGAATAATGGGGACTGCGATAACTACGCTGTTTCAATTCGACACGTCTATTTCTACTTCGTGAAACACGTCGGATTTCTTCATTTCTGTAATAACGTCGATAACGTCCGTGATTAAACGCGTGAAATTGATGATTTCGTTCCCCTGACGAATAATTTTTAAATATCCATGAAGGACACTCCACATGACATGGCATGGGTAAAACATGCCAATCTACTAAAAGGGTAACAATGATCAATCAAACGATTGATACCCAAAGGAATTCGTTTGCGTTATGGTACAGGTTACTGTAATATTAATTATTCGTGCGCGCTAGCATAAAAGCGTGGCAAATTCAGATTTGGAGTTGAACAAATGTGACATTTATAGCAATGTTTGGCAATTAACTGCGGCGCGGCGGTTATACGTGAGAATGGTCGCTTTTCGCGTAACAATGATATTTCAGAAATAAGTCATCTGCGTACCGTGTGAGATATAATATGTCTAATTAATGTACGTCCCTTTCATAAGAAGAAACACAAGATTTTCTGTAATGTAATCAAAGTTTAATTAAAGAATGATGACGTAGAATACTGATTAATGTAGTTTCTACAAAACCAACAAGAGAAAGGTTTATTATTTCTTAAAAGTGGTTTTATCAAATGCGTTTAAACGTATTTTCGAGTGAGAATTTATATAATATTCTGAGAAAACGATTACAAAGTTTATCTTGTATTAATTTTATCTCTTAACTTGATAGACATTTCTACATGTAAAATATTTAAACAAGCAATTAAGTAAATCTGATACTTTAGTAGGTAATTGAATGAATACTTAGGGGATGTACATAAATTTCCCAAGGTAAATAAATCGTTTCACTTCATGGTAAATTGAAATCCGGTTAGATATCGTCTGTTAATGCGGTGTCGCATAATATCCAGTAACGAAATTAGACTTTAAGGACGAGAACGTCGGCTCTCGCAAGCCCAGAAATCTCGTTTCAAGAAAAAGTGGACGGTCTGTGACAGTGGAAAATGGGATTTCGATCGTTCGCGGGACACCAAGCTGCTGCTGAAGAACGAGCTGTGGCCAGCTGCGGTAGATCGTAAAGTAGTACGGGTGGACCAATCAGAATGAGAGAAGAAGACAAAGACCTTCTTCCCCCTTGTAATATTAAGCCAGGATATTAAACGTCCACAACGTTGAGGCGTTTCCGGACGAACTTGTCTCTTTTTTTCCCAAAGAAATAAAGGAAAGTCATACACATCAAGGCACAACACCGTCGTAGAATTTAGAGTGACCCGCTTCGTGACGTAAACTTGGTAACTTGCAGTACAACACGATAAGAGACCAACTCGTGAGAATAGCATACGCGTAATCCTTAAAGGAAGGACTTCGCGAGACAATTTCTCATCTTCAAAGTAAGATGCGAAATAACCCTTTTAATGATTTACTTTAACTGTGTCTGGTATAAACTCCCCGACAATACTAGTATAAAAAGTACTGTCTGCTGTGTAAAGAGTAACTGCCGACACTTCACTATTCTGTGAGCTTTACTGTTTTGGGGGTAGGGAATAGGAGAGGGAGAAGAAAAAACTAGAAAACGCAAAAAAAAAAAATCGGCCGCGCGGAACACTCGAGAATAAACTTCCGGAATCCTGCTAACGACCGCGACGCTTGGCGCGACTTTCAGTGGCGCGCGCGTCTCGATTTCCAAACGACGACGAAGGCGGCAGTCACGGATAGCAGTTTTATACATACATACATACAGGTATATACATATATACCTGTATCTACGGCACGTACGGCCAGGGATATCGCGGGGGATTAAATGGGGCGAGGATATCGTGAAGCCGGTCGGGGGCGAGATCGAAGAAAACGCCGGCTGCGATTATTTGCGAGAGACACCGTTCAGACTCGAGTGCCACATACGTTCGCAGAGAAAGGGAAATAAGAAAACGCGAGCGAGCGTTTCGGGAGATAGCCGGTGAGTTTCATGACGATAATCAAATGGCACGGCGAAGGGGGTAGGCGATGCTGAAAATATATGGGGCATTGGCAGTGAAGGAAAAAGAGAACCGACTTTTCGGAATGTCGTAAAGTCGCGCGCGAGGCGTGCGAGAGTTAGGAGCGTAACGCGAGAAACGATTCGGGGAGTATCAAAGAGAAGTGAGTGAGCCGAAGAATACGATAGAAAACGAGTAGACTTGGGTCGATGGAGGCATGCACACGTATCGAAATCTTTCGAGTAATCACACAGGTCTTTAAAGAATTAATCAGGGAGAAAATCTTTTTTTCTTTCATTACCCACGCTTTGACACGAGAAAAAAATCTTGGATTACTATGTAATCCGCCTTGTTTCGTTAACGAAAGTAACGGACCGTTCGTCTGCATTGTAGTCAGAGATAGAAAAACGGAAGGTAATCGATCGAGACGATGGCTTGTGTACAGACGCGCTCAGTACAAGCAAATGTGAGACTTAGTATTGGCAGTTCTCCGTTAATTTCCAAAGAAGACGTACTAATTTATTGGCCACAAAAGAAACTAGTCTCATCGACTATTGTCGTCTATTCGTTAATTACGAATAAACGACAATAGACTGTCGTATCAAACATGTAATTTACATTAATGTCGTCGACGTTCTGTTAACCGGGCGACAATAATTTTGCGGTAAACAACGGTCATCCGTGTTTCCTGCGACATGACCCCGATAGTTCCAAACACACACCTCAAATGAATTAATTTATAGTTTACAAAAGACAATCTATATGCAAACTAATAAAGCTCGAACTCTGTAAAATAATTGTACTAAATTATTTAGTACCTATCGGTTTTTCAAAGTCATACAGGAGAGTTATATTGAGATAGCTTTTAAAATTGTGAAGCACATATTATAGAAGTGAACGATAATCTATTTATTATGTAACCATTGGGTCAGAACAAAAGTTCATAGTACTACGAACTTCAAAATTTAAGCAGCTGTAACTTCATTAAAATGAATGAAATTTAAATCAAAAGAAAAGGGCTTTATAGTTAAAAATTTATATTAAAGTTACTGTGTTTTACGGATTTTTGTGAATTTGATAAATTTTACATATAGAAAACTACGAGCTGAACAAAATGAGTCTTTTTACTTCGTGGGCTTGTCAGATGCTCAAAAAAACTTGTAAAAATTTTTAACTTTCTAATGGGAAAGCTTTCTTCTACAAAATCGTTTTTTTTAAATATTCCTAAGCTTTTTTGTTACTGAGTTTTTATGGATTAAATAAAAGGAGTATTTTAACTTTGATTGCTTATAACTCCGTTAATAATTATCGTACCGCTATTAAAAGAAGAGATTCTTAAAGTTGAAATTTTTCTCTATCGAATGATAGATAATTGCCAATTTTTTTTTTAATATAAGACAAACTATAGCAATCAAAGCCTTGAACGGTCTAGCTGGATCTTAAATGCTTCTATTAAATATAAGCATTGTACAAATGAATTGACGCTTTTGTTTTCGAAATTCCAAAGTTCCTTCTATTTATATAGGTTCGTTTAATTTGGGTTGTTATAATTTTATCAAAATACTACTGAAGCATATTCGTAAGCTTAATAAAGGAAAAACTAAAAAGTAGTAGTCTATAGTAAAGGAATACTATTTCTTTAGAATAACTCGTTCATATAGTTAGAGATAATCACCAAAGTTAGAGATAATCCAACTTGAATAGGAGACTTTGTATGAGCCACCTTATTCAGTTATCTCTCTGGATTAGCATTTATTTCTGACCCTTAATAATAATCTGCATAGAAAAGTGTTTAAAAATGACAGGTACTGGTACTGGTCTCACCGCAGAACTTTCTTTTGTTCAGAGAATAAGGACTTCTATAGAAAGATACAGAGTCAAATGGAAACCTTCCATCAATAAAATAATTATTTTTAATAAGAATAATAACATTATTTTTAATATACATAAATTATTCTTTGTTTCGCAAGTGTAAAGAGTAATAAAAAGTTTTGCAATTATCTGATATAGAAATATCTTTCCAAAAAGGTATAATCAGACAAGTAAAAAGAATTGAAGACTTCAGCTGGCTCTCTATTACCGCCAACATTTCCCGTCACGTCGACGAGCACATTCGACGATTAACCGCAGTGAAATATGATCTCGCCGGAAATCTACAGACAAGTGAAACAAAAATAAGCCAGGTGCGAGACCGTTTGCGAACGTCGGAGTGATAATCCGTAACGAAGTAGCCTGATACGGACGGCACGCGGCGCGAACATAACGATTGCTCCAAGCGAGCGTAGAGTGTAGCTAGGGGAAAAGTTGCGGCGGCACGCGGATAGACTAATTAATTGGGGTTAAATAACTGACTGTAAAATACTTAGCGTGTCGAGATTGCGCGCGCGCACGACCCCGCGAGAATCGGGAATGAGTTAGCGGGCAGCCTCGGTAGTAGCTGAGAGTTCAGCCCGAGTCGGGTGAGCGACTACGGAGGGTAAGTAGGTACCTTTAATGAGGTTGATAATGGGTGGTTATATAGTCCTCCTTCTTCTCTTTGCCTCACCTCCATCTCGGCCCAATAGTTCGCTCACCGGTTTGCTCACCTTTCTTCCTGCCGTTACTCATTGATTTCGCGGCGCAGCAGGGTTAATCAGGCCACGAGAATTTCGTATTTCAGCGGGTTTTCAGCTTTCACTCGAGTTTAAACACTTGCCCAGGAAGAGTGCCGTTAATTGGATACCCCGATTTTACCTCTACGGTACGCCGACACACTGGAGAACCGCCTCACTGGGCGGCAAACGATTTCACTTCCACATAACGATTCTGGGGAGGTGATAGCGATTCTATCGTGTGCCGTGATCGTGAACGAAGTCATTCCGTGCTCAAGATAATCTTCGATTCTACCGAACTGTCGTTCGAAATTCTATAATCTGGGAGCAGAGGGTGGAGGGGAGGTTGGGGAGGAGGACAGAAGGACAATAGAACTGGGTCGAGTAAACTTGGGAAGGACGCACGGTATGGCTTTGTTTAAATAGTCATCGTGTTTGGTTAAGCAATTATCGCAGACGCTTTTGCCCACGCGATCCTCTTGTAAAAACACTCTTCGCGCGGCAAGACTTTCTTAAGACGCGACACCGTGTCTGACACGCGCGCGTTAGGAATGAATAATCGAGTCTTCTTCATTCGCACGCCTGCCCTACGCGCAAAGGGTGTAATGCGCCGTGACTAAAGCGCGACGAGAGACTCGTGTCGCGGAAGACGCGTAAACAGCGGCGGTGGTGACGGTAGTAGCGTAAAATATCGAGGAAAACAAGGCTTCGCGCCCCCGTCGTGTTGTCTAGCGACGAACAAATTCATTTGCAAATGGCACCGCGGTCATTAGAATCCGCGCGAATTGTCAAACCGGTCGTAATGCGAGCATAAAGGCGAACCTCCCACTCGGAATCAACACAGATTCGGCAAGTTCGAGTTCCATGCTCGGGCAACAACAATTTGAGAATAATTCACCGACGACGAGGGTACAATCCAAGTTCGTTCGAGCATAAATGTGCGGCGTATAGCCGTCGTGAAAGTTGTCCGCATCTCGATCATCGAACGTCGTATTCGAGACATACAAACGTTGGCACAGAGAACCAAATGTAGGCGAATTTTTGTATTGACACTGAAAGATCCGTAAAGATGGGCATTATATCACATGTACCCGAAAAATCCAACTTTACAAAAAAAAAAAACAAAAAAAAATAGAGTGATCCGGATCACGATCGTGCGCGCTTTCGAAAGCTATCGCTATCACGTGCCCGTCTCGGTCGGTGGTCGAGCGCGCGTGTGGATCTTTCATAACTCGGTTTTGTGATTTATTGCGACCTCGGTGATTTTTCATCGAGCAGCCTACGAAATAAAGTGATTGATTGCGCGCGAGAAGGAGCGATGGCAAAACCGGCCGACCAAGGGAGAAAGAGAGAGAGAGAGAGAGAAAGAGTAGAGATATATTTGTCAAGATCTCACTCTGGGTAGATCGTTAATTTACGATTGTTAATTCGCGAAAGAGTTACCACGCTGCGGGAACAGCGAAGACGAGTTCAGTTCGGACAAGCAATAAATTTGCGTGATATACGATGTAGTTATTACTGTTTTGTTAATCAGCAGTAAGGATCGTAGTTACAATCGCTTTGCTTTACTGTTAATGAGTTAACGGCAAATATTGAATAAAGCAGAGGAAAATACAACTGCTCTGTACACCATGGATAATACAATTAAGGAAAGAAGGCTGTATTCGGTCAAAGCAGATCTTGGTGTTTAATAGTAGATATTTTTACGTAAATCTTAAAATTTTTAGTTCAAACAAACTGCAGCGTACCAATTATTTGTCGATCTTAAAACGGTCCTAAACTAAATAAACAATTTTTATATGCATTTTTTAAGTGCTTTTTCACTTACATGTGACATATTGTATAATTTAATAATTTTTTTTTTAGTTTTTTTTCAGTTTTTGTTTTTAAATATCATTTAAGAAATGTATTTAATTATTAGGTAAAAAGTTCTGTCTTCGTTATGATATAAAAAATATATTTATATGGAATTAAATCGCGTTTGTGAGAGGATTTCGTTAAGATAATAAGATTTAGACAACGTAAACAATAAAATATTTATTTTAAAAATAGCATCTATTAACTCAAAATACTTCTTTTTGTAGTAATTTTAATCATCACTTTAAAATATAAAAATACAATAAAAATTGTAAAACTATTTATTAAAGTAAATATTTGCATTTGTAATATACTATAAGTAAACACAAAAAATTTATATAAAATAAATAAATAAATATAACTTTTGAACAATATTAAATATTTTGCTCGACAAAAGTATTATAATGTTAATAGTTTTTATTTTTAAAATTGCATATATATACGGAAACATACATAAACTCC
>NW_017305683.1:272493-294935 GCF_001594115.1 Trachymyrmex septentrionalis
ATATTCAAATTTAGCTTCTTAAAATATTATTTTTAAAATATGATCTATTTTTTAAATGATTTATTAATCAAATCATTACAGATTTGATGTATGAAGTAACTTGAGATAAATCTACTTATAAGAAAACATATTAAAATTTTATACTAAAGCATCAAGAATAATCATCAAGACAACAATAATGTAATTAGTGTAACTTAGACAAAGTAACTAATGTTTTTTTATAGATCAGTCATTTCTCTGACATGAAAGTCGTAAATGTGTAAGAAATGAAACAACGATACAATTACATCAGAATTATGAAGCAATATTATGTTGTAGGCCGATGAAAATATGGCAGTGATAAATGTTCCTTTTTTTCTTCGACGAACGTCGTTAGCGTTACCGTACGATTTATCATTGATAATTAGCTATGAAATTTTTGCAACGCGCGAGTGCTTAACATGATGTAAAGAGAATGAAGAATTACACACGTGACCCAGAACATGACATTGAAAAAATGGATAAGGGGAAAGATACGGCAAAGAAATTCTAGCACATTAAGCTTGTAAGCAATCAGGTTGCAGTTAACGTCATAATACATCTGTCATATTTGTTAAAGGAAAATTCGCAAGTCAGCACAAGAAGTCATATTGACTTTTGAATTAATTTTGAACATAAAAAGTTTTCATTACACTTTTACATTTTTATTTAACCTTTTTTCTATGTACAGAAATGCAAACACACCCCAGACTAATAAAATAAATTTAATTTTTTAATTTTTTTATACCTATCTTCTTAAAAATCAATATAATTTCACAAAGATTTACACAGCCAAAGTTTTCTCTCTATATTTTGCATTTTTCTGAAAATGCATGGGGTATAATTACATACCTGTACACGGTTAACGTTAAAATATTTGTACACAGAGAGAAGTTTAAACATTCCGATTTGATTCCGTTTAGCTTTATTTCTAGCGTTTCAAATAAATACACGTATCTGTATTAAAAGTCGCTATATTAACTTTCGTGGCATCATATTTCCAAAATATTTAAATAGATGTTGCACAATATTTTGCTAAATTTTTTATGATAAAAAGTTCTTATGTTAACTTGCTCTAGATATTAATTATTTTTTTTATCTAAGGAGAAAAGGTATAAAAGAATAGAAGTCTTATTAAAAAATGTTATTTAATTATTTAAATAGACGTTTAAAGAATATGTCTAATAAAATTATTCATTAGACATGGTCTATATAAGTTAATTTGTGAAATTTTATGCATGTATGAGATGCATGAATAAGATAAATCGATGGCATATATGTAACGCGGACATACGTTGCACCGATCGAGGTTAATAAGCATATTAAGAGTGTACGGCAGATGCATGTAGTTTAACAAAATATGAGAAATACGATAAGTATACATGTATGATTCATGTCAATGAGAAGTTAATGAGGAATATAATACATAAGATTAATACAAAGACATATATGTATATCCGAATTGACATATTGTTATAATAAATTAACATTGTTATAAAGATATGATAAAACTGGTGATGGTCGCGATAACAGGCGTTCGGCGTAAAGCTCGCGAAACCGTAAAATTGAATTAAAATCGATGACAACGATTTGCTTCGTCAGATTTCTAATAACGTTATTGTTAACACGTTATGCTATTTTCGTCTGTCTGATGATCCAATTTTGTCGTGTTCCCAAGTGCATCGGTCGATCGTAGGAGACAAGCATGCGACCGCACGCGCACAACGGTAGTTTGCGTGACACTGAGAAGGAGACAAATGTAAAGAGTCAATAGCGGAGGAGCACACGAGTGCGTGTAATTCGTTTTGCCGTCGTTTTGTCATCGTCGAAAAGCACACTTTCGCGTCGCGACACACAGGCAGATCCGCCACTGCGGAGAAGTTAAAAGGTCGTTAGCTGAATTCGCGGCAGCGAACTCAAAACGCTGCCATAATTTACGCGGTCGTATCCCACTCGACCCCGTCGTGAGATCGTATCACCTCGCAGGTGTCTAGCCTGCATTCTCGCGAAGGGACATGCACATGCAAGCACGGAAACGCTGTTTAACAATTCCATTCTTGCCGCGAGAAAACGTTTCGCTTAACCCCCCGTCGGTTCTCTGTGAAGCCAACTCCCACGTGAGTTTATAGAGGAGAGTAAGTCTTCAATTCTCGCGCTTGCACACCTCGCTGTTTATACCTCTATACCTAGCTAATTTTCGTTCCACAATATATTCGTATATAAAAGAAGAAATTTCTATCAATAGAAATTGATTTTTCATATTCAAATCTAACGATAAGTAAGATTAAAAGATACATTGAATACAAATTAATTAATTAATCTTGAACAATAATTATAAATAAAATAGAATAATAAATTTCTAAATTTTTAATATTATTTATGCCGATTTAAAAATGCGAACAAAAAAATCTGTTAAAATTAACGTTAAAAATTAAACGATAAATATTAATGAAAACTTGATAACGTCATTATATTATGCGTAAAAGAAGTAGAATATTACATCGGCCAATTTGCTTATTTAACTCATTAGAAATGTAAGCGCACTCGTATTGTGCATCTACGCCTAGAGCGTGGAAGAAATTAATTTCGCGATAGCACCGAGCTAATTGTGAATTGTACTTTGAAGTCACCTTCGATATATCACTAGGCACCGAATGCATAAACGTATCGCTGCTCTCTATCCTAATGAGTTTCCCGACCACTGTATATCTTACTGTTGCATTGTGCCTACATTTTTAGCACATATATCTACAAAATATTGAAAAATGTATTAGAATGTCAGTATCTTTAATGGTTGGCTTTATACATCTATAATATTATTCACAAAACCGTGAGCGCAAAAAACGATTTTGCTGAAGTACTAAAGTTAGATTCAAATATTTCAGGAAGATTATATTAGCTGAATACAAATCTAAAGGTAATTTTGTTATGTTGAATAATTTTAAAATAATTATGTGTAACTATGTTAGAACACTCAAACTGATTATTAGAATATTGAAATCTGCAATGGAATTGTCGTCCAGCACTCAACAAATTATTTTCAGATCTATATCTAATTATTGTACATTTTTAGACTTCATTAAACTGTTCTTTTCATGTGGCTATGCTTAATTTGATGCATTAAATTCTGTATACGTAAAAGCTCTAAAACATATATAGGATTTAAAAAGTTCACATATTACTCTGCAATTTGAATAAAACTTTACTTAATAATAGCATTAAAATATGATAAGTCGCAAAAGTTAAGCAGCTTCAAAAATAATACCGCGCGCGCGCGCGAAAAGTACCCCACTCAACTTTAATGGCGAGCTAGACGAGGATAAAATAATTAAAAGGCTTTATACGCCAAAACTTCTTGTTGAAATTTAAGATAAACTTTTATAGTCCCATAATAAAAATAATATTTTGGGGTACATATTTATTTTCCTAAATATTTCACGAAGTGTCGCATGACTTTCTGGCAAGCGAAAACATCTCATAAAGCTTATACTGAACTATTTCTTTTGTCAGCAAGTTAAGAATATAGTCTATATGTATAATATATTCAATCCTATTAGTACATTCGTAGTACATAAATGAAAAGGATGGAAAACACGTTTTAATATTAAAAGTAGGAGAAACGTAACTTGAAGCTTATCGTCATCTTTAAAAGGCGCTTCAATCATAAGCGAATAACGTTGATGCACTTTGGTGCAGTGGACCGCGCGCACGTGTCATTATACATTCCTCTTTGCTCATGCCAAAAGTAGACGTACGAGAAATAGCGATGCGTGGAACGGAAAAACAAAACTGAGAACCGCACACGTACTGAAGATAGGATGTGCAAAAGCGTATTTATATATATGTGTTGGCTGTGCGCATATTTATCTAACGTACGCGTTCGTATTTCGCTACTACGGAGATTTCGGAGGGCGAGGCACGGAATTGCCAGTTTAATACCGATTCTGCGTGCAAATACACACGCGGGGGTGTGTCGACGGTGGTTTGCTGTTTGCGAATTAGGTGCAATCAAATGCAAAATCACACTGGCAAATATTACACGATTTACCAATCACAGATTCCCGCAATTAATTGCTACGCGCGATATGCTATTAGCAAAGACTGTTTCACTGTGTCGAGAAAATTTTGCAGAAACTCTTGAAGACATCATAATTATACATATCGAGATTGAATTTTATTATATCTCCATTACCTCGTAATAAAGATATTTTTGTTAAGATTATTCATTGTTATCACTGATGTATTCTGTATTTAATGAATTATTACATTTCATACGCGATGCACAAAAATATAAGCAAACAGATAAAAATTAAATATACGGTTCATACTCATACTCGTCTTTTAGACATATCTCTTTACTTATATTTTAATTGAACTTTTTTGTAATAAAAAAAATATGTTGAAAACAAAATATGTGTTGCACCATAGTTATAACTTTTTAATTTTCAATGTTTAAGGTTTATAATTAAATTTCAAATTGAAATATTTGCTTAATTAAATGATTAAAAAATTAATTAAAAAGTGAAGTTTTTGAAATCTCTTTGTAACTGTTAGATATTCATTTAATTGAAAAATTTTATTAAGATGTTGAATTTTTACATAAATAATCTTTTATTAAATAATATAATTTTAGTAATAAAAATAAAATTGATTTCAGACTCATTAAGAAGTCAATTATAGTTAATGTAGTAGAAACTATAGCGCGTATTAATCAAAGCAGTGGTAATAAAAGAAGAAAGTTATAGGAGCTGTAAGTCGTTTCCAGTGTGAATAAAATATAGCCCGTGCGTCAATCATGCGCCGTCAGCCATCATCCCAAAATAGGAAATGTGCGATAATTGTTCTGCTCGTTCGAGTTATGTACTTAACAAATCAAATTGCTTCTTCAGTGAATTGACGTTTAGTCTTTCTTTAAGGAGCATTTCAGCTATTAATTTAGTCACTCCTTTATTGAATTACTCTTTGCATGTATCAGGAATTGCAATGAAGTATCATATTATACTTGTACAATTAATATAGACTATGAATAAAAGTGATATAATAACTAGTTAAATACACGTAACGTTGCTCGTTAAACATAATTGTGATAAATATGATCACGAGCCTGTAGAGTTTATCAGGTCATTTGTTTATATTATCATTTGTTTATATTATTTTTCTTGCAAAAGTACAATACAAAAGATATTTCTCATATCTTGACTTTAAATTTTAGATGATAGCACGCCGTAGACACACATTCATCTAAAATAGCAACGACATTATAGGCCAGATGAATAACATGACACTATATGAATACTAAACATGATACAACTTAAAAAGATACTTTCAAAAAAGTACTGTTATTTGCAAGTAAAGTTTCGCGAGTAATTTATACCGTTTTATTAATTAAAACACTTCGCATATAATGAAGCAATTTGAATAGCATGGTTATTGTGACAACATAGATAAAAAATCTAATTTTACAGTAAAGGCAGAACATTTTTCTGCTTTTCTGATTGTTTAAACTCTCAGTCCTTTTCATATATTTTTCCATCCATTAATCTCCATAATGTACAGTTACGAGAACACAATATTACTAACACATAAATAGTAATTTTTATGATAAGGAAATAAAATAGAAACTACAAATCTTATATATTAATACAACTAATAAATCTTACATTTATTAGTATAATTAAAGTAAAATATATACATATATTTTTGTAAGATACTAGTATATTTTAAGCAAGGCAAATGATACCTTTAATCACTTAAATTAAATTTTATCAAATAAATCAGGTTATAAAAGACTTTGAAAGAAACTTTGAAAGAAATATAAATTTGACTAAATGCCGAACAATCTATCTAAAAATATATTTAAAAAAAATAGCAAAAAATCGGAACAGTTTCAAGATATTGATAATACATGTTCACGCAAATAGCCATTGAGAAACCGTGTTAATTTACAAAATGCATGAAATATATTGGAAACTAGACTATCTGTTCTATTCGTGCGAGATAAAAATTCCACGTCGGTGCGTCATGCATGAATTAGAACTGTAACAATTGCAAAAATTGTAAGTCACGATTTCTAGCGCGCGCGGCTTTCGTCGATACCTTTTTGCAAGAGGCATTCCTAGGTGTAAGTAACTCACGTGACGACTAGATTAAGGGGGATTAAGGAGCGAGTGTTTATTGCAGTCTTATCGAGGTGCATATCGCGGTGACATGACTCGAGAACGCGGATTAAAAATCGTCAAATCTCTCCTTTCAATCGGGTGTCGAGCGGGATTCGCGACTAATGCGGGACTAATTCGGACGGTAAGAGGCGGGCAATTGCGGACGGGTGAAGCCAAGTGGATTTACGGAGCCTTCGGTCGACGGTGTGATAATTCGACGTTAAGTCATTAGCCCCACACGATTACAGCGCAGGGCGCGTTATAATGGCGCCGGCGTATTTCACTGGCACCTAATTCCGCTGGCACACCACGTGCCGACGCGTGGCGGTGTCACGTCGCGTCCGGAAATCTCGCGATTACCTCCCTTTCTACCGTTTGTCTCGGCATCGCGAGACGTACGAATAATCGCGTATGGGGCGTGAATAAACGGAACGATCGCCGGTAAGATCTACGAAGGTGTCCCGTCCGACGGGCTAAAGAACCCATTTCCCAGCCGACTAGCCGAGAAAGAGAGAGTAATTATTATCACGCGAAAGGATAAGGCGGAGTTTGCTGGACTAACTTCCGCTGTGATAATTTATACTTGCCACGATTCGCTGTAGGACGATTGCAGCGGGTGGTTGGCGCGGCCAACAGAAAGGAAATGGAAAAGAAGAAGGACCGTTGTATACGCTGAAGAAAGAACAAAACAGATAGTGAGATGGCGCAACACTGAACTTATAAATTTCCATTTACATGAAATTTGGTATTTATATCGTTTACGACAAATACTAACGGGCTGAGATTTCAATCGATGCGAGGAAAGCTTGCTCTGCTTTAGAAATCAAGAGACTTTTCGTTCCAATCAGTGATGTTGATTTGAAAGATCAATGCCAATAACGATGAAGAAAATTGAGTGAAAAGCCTCGACTGTTTGCGGTTCGGGGCTCATCGCAGAGAATTTTACGATCGAGCAGTGTATCCCACAATCGCGATCAACGGAATAACGTAAACTCGCTTTGCGATAGCGCATTACGATCGTTCCCGCGGGATCGGAGCAGAGCTCCTGGCGACGAAGCGACGCGACGCGACGCTACTCGAAGCGATGCAGTGGGATAGGTGACTCGATCGTGTGGCCAATCTCGTTCGCTTAAATTACGACCGGCTCGTAATCACCTACTGACTTTTATCATCCACATAATAAACAAACCGCAATCGTAAAAGCCAACCGTAAAATTCTCTCGAAGGATAGACCCCGAGAAAAAAAAAGAGAGGGAAGCAGAAAAAGAGAAAAAGTGCGCGCGGTTAAATACGCAGACCTCGTGCAGAAAAGTCGTAAAAAAACGATGCAATGAGTAATCCTTTTTCCTTTCTCTTACGAGGATCTCGATCGTATATGAATTCTTCGATCGCGAGCGATGATCAACCGCGACGGTTTTCGCGTTTTAGCGACGAGCGGTCGCGAATTACGATCGCAGCAGCAATCGGAGGGTAAGACGGAATTCATGGGAAGGAGAATGTATATTGCATAATTGTAAAGTGCGTAACGCTGTTCGGATCGTGCAGAGCGGTGCGGGGAAGTTGTGCGTCTGCCGGGGATGCTCGGTGTATTATTTTACCTGATGACGGATCGTTCAGCGCGGATACCCATGTCGCGACGCAGAACACCGGGATCGCGAGAACGGGGAGCATGTTGCTACGTTGACGACGCGGCTACGTCAACTGAGGGGTAAACGCCGGGCGCCGCGACGCTTACCGCCGCGACGCGGTTCCGCTTTGCCGCCAACCACGCGGGCGCCTGCGTGCTGCATCGTGCCGTACGTCCGCGACTTACTCTCGGCTCGTCGTCCGGGGTGCTACGAGGAGACGCGAAGATATCTCTGTTTACTATCGAGCACGCATTCAAAGCGAGAGCGCGACGAAGCGTAAACGCAATGCAATTGCGTTTTACGCATACACTTGTTCGGTGAAGAGGAGAATTGTACGTGCAGTCATATACACGAGATCCATCGAACGCAAGAAGCACGATCTCGTTATTACTTTCTTCAAGAACCTTGGAAGATATTGAGACTTCCTCAAATCAGAAACATCGGCGTACCTTTTTCTGAGATATACATGCATATTGAGAATATTTTTATTATCGTAATTCTAAAAATTTCGAAAAGATTTGTTCATGTATTTCAAAGCGGCACAGTTGAGCTTCTTATTTTCAGAAGACAAACTAATTGAACTAATAAATTAAAAGATAGAAACATTTCGTATGAACATATAATATATTCTATATCAGTTGACTCTTACGAGACTGTTTTATAGAAAAAATTTAAACGGTCTTTTTAAATAAAATAATTATTTAAATACTTAATATCAGTTCAAACTAAATGCAGCTAGATTTAAAATTTTATTTGTCTTTTTACCGTTTTTTCTTATAAATTAAGAATTAATAAATTATTTTTTCATACAAAATATATAGACTTTTTAACTATTAATAAATTAATTAAGACTGTTAATACATTTGTGATTAATATCAAATTTATTTTTTCCTAATTTGTATAAAGACATACGTAAGGAACAAAACTTGTCTAATTATAAATCTACTCTGATTAATAAGGACGCCTATCGAAAAAGCCGAGAAAAAGCGAGTTTGCAGGTAATTACTTTTGCAATAATTACATTGCCTTGTAATCATTCTAACGATCTTATTTCGTTTTGCATCTGCTTCTTATTTAGTACAGGTGAATTTTAAAACATTTTGATATATTCATTCCATGTCAGATTTCAATTATCGCTTTCAATACATTTATTAAATTTTAATTAATTAAGAACCTTTGGGTACATTTGTATATTCCAGAGTTATAAAGTATTACCATTTTCACCGGACGTATGTATATATTCTCTATTTTTAACTACCAATGACCGTTGACAATTATTGGAAAACCGACAAATGAACTATTTCTGTTAGCCTAGTGATAGCGACTTTTAATTTCAAACACTTATCAAGCAGACTGTTTGAAATAGGTCTATCATTTAAGGGAAAATGAGAGAACTCTCTGTGAATACCTAAGGGAAAAGTTAAATAAAGCCGACGATAATTATTTATCAAATGGTAGAAGCCTTCATTCAAAGGCTACTTCAATTATTTGAGTTTAAATAATAAATTTATATATCTCATTTTTATCACCAATATAAACAATAATTTCAAACAAAAGAACAACATTTTTACTATTCGAAATTACGACGCGCTACGCGAGGCAATGCCGAGTCGGTTTTATTTTTTGTTTAAAATTACAATTTATATTAATAATACACAGATGTTAATTATCGTGGTTTAAAGTCAAATATTCTTTACACAAAGACTCTTATAATTGATAAATAATCAGTTTTATTTAACTTTCGCTTAGATATTTGTAATTCCTCCATTCTTCTCGACATGAACCTATCAAAAACAAGTATGATATTTAGCTAAATAGCATGTGCGTTCACGTGCTACAGTACATCACTAAGCGTATATCAGAATCTGTCACTGAATATGAAAAATAAATGGTTATCACTACTCTAATACACTGCAATAATATCGTTTGCGTGCGCATTCCATGTTTGCAATTCCTCGGATCTCCCCTACACGGTATTATCTGCGGCGAATTAAGGAATCGTTACAAAACTCCGAATGCACTATCAAAAAGACTACAAAGCAACGATTGATAAAGTACAAAGCAGTTTATCGACGCACTATTACGGAAAACAATCATTTGTTTTCGCTGCTTCTCGTAACTTTCTACGCTTCGATGCATCAGCGAATTGTTCACTTTACCACCCGTAGCGTGATCGTACGCAATATTGCTTTTTTTTTTCACGTCCATATAGTTTTTTTGTCACCATTTTTGCCGGGTCGGTTCGCGATGCACGCTCATGCAGCAAAAATCTCCTCGCGGAGTTCCCATACGTTCGATCGTGGCAGAAAATTTTTGTTTTTGCATGATTGCATGTAGCTGCAAGTTCCGATACACGCGATAGTATTTTATCTATACGAGAAATGGATCAACAAGCGCTAAATAGTAAATAAACATCGAAATCGGGCAGGACACCTTGCGGCATGGAGAGCGTAGCAGTGCAATCCCTATCAACGATTTATCCCTCGAAGAATCGCGATGGAAGTGGCTCGCGTGATAATTCATGCTCGCCGCGGATACTATTTCGAGCACGCGTGCCACTTGATGGAATCGCACCTCCGGTTCCAGCACCATTACGTACAATTGTTTTCGCTTATTACATGCATGCGATTCCCGTAGGTACGGATCTGGCGAGAACGCGCCGAGAAACTCTTTCTTCTGTTTCTCTCGAATATGGCTTGAGAAAATATGTCATTCGTGAATCTAACAAGATTTTCAATTTGACGTTGCGCGAGTACTCGATGAGAATTTCATCTATAACGTAATTTGCGCGCAGTAATTTTCGCATGGAAAAAGTCGATTTATGGACGCGCGTAGGACGAAAGAATAATTAATGTACATATATACATACACATATATATATAAATATATATATATATATATATGCACATAATAAAGTATATATGTATGTATATTCTTTGCTTGTAACGTCGTCATTCAAAATATTTGGATGTTTATATTAAGAATCCTCGATATCCGGGATATCGAGGATACTTTAAAGTAAACATTTATAAGCTGTGTCACGAATCGCTACGTGTCGACTTTACGTCAAAGATGAGGAGCTAGTCAATTCTTCTGAGACAGAGACATGCGATATGAGAACGTGCGACCGAGTTACTTTGCGTGTGTCAGTGAGTTCATTGTAAAAGCGACTTTACCTTCATGATCTTGGCACCGCGTGCCACGACTCGTGAGACACGCCATACCATCATTAATGCTCCATAACGTAATGCATTATTTTATTCTCATAATCGCGCTGATTCGTCACTTCAGAACGAATAGTCAGTACAATCTGAAGTTTACGAAAGTACTTTGCGAAAATATCCCCTCCCCATTGTTTACGAGACTGTATTTGCTTCGCTTTCATTTATAACGCGTCATATCTGAAATATCACAATTCGATCACGTTCCGCAAACTGTCATCAGAAGTATCGCCCCCTCCCCCCTCCCCGCCCGCATTCTGAATGAAAGTGTTAAAAATCTATGCCGTAAATCATGTAAATTGCAATAAATTTCAATAATCTGCGACCTGATTATATTTTCCCTGTGACAGCGGAATATACATGTGCTCAATCATTTGAGTGTTATCGCACCCGGTAAAGTTTGATCTTCCATTCGAGCCCCCTATCCCTCCGTTCCTCTTCCGATTATTCCGATTTCCGGAAAACCAGGTTGCAATGACCGAACTCATTCCGGCGCAATTGTCGCGTGCACCCTTGTACTAGGTACTCCATCGCGGCTACATGCCGGGCAGATGGAAGTGGATATATTTGCGCCAATCGTCGAGGCAGCAACGATCGATGCGAAACGGCCGAGGATCGATTTCAATTTAGCGACCGTTTAAGCGTGCACGCTCGCGGCTAACGAGCTTTCGAAAGTCGTAGATATCCGACAAGTTGGCCTACGGGGGCAGTCCCGCCGCGGCTCACAACCACGGCAGAAACTTACCGCAGTCAGGCGGCGTAAGTACTCGCGAGCATACAGGTAACATGACACCGTTAACTCCCTTAACACCGTACTTGCACCGTACAGATATTACACAGGCTCACGGACACGCGCGCGGTTTCACCTGGCGGACGTTTATGTGGCGGATCCAGGATCGTAGTGGTAGGCATTGTTAACGTCTGAGAAGGATAAGAACGGCGCGAGCAATGGAGGCCGGCTGACGGACTGTTTTACTGCTTTTCCAGCGTTGCAATGGAGGAATCGGTGGGGATAGCGTGTGGTTCCTATTGTAAAGATTAGAGAGATCGGCATATGCACCTGAGAAACGGATTTACGTTCGGCAGCCAGATTACACATTACGCCGCTTTCTTTCTACGAATCGCTTTCGTGCAAAAGATAGTTTCTTTTTTTTTTTTCGTTAATATACTTCTTGAAGGATCAATGTCACCGTAATGGAACGTAAGTACAGAAGCGGGTCAGATATCGCGCCGTTTCCAATCGTTTGCAAAGAGAGAACTGTTTTTAAAAATATATGAAAATATTGAGTTCCGATAAATCGAACTGTTCGTTATAATGAAATTAGAGTACAGTTTGCACGATGATAAGTAATAATGTGTAAAGTCTTTATTACTTTTGAACAAAATGATGATTTTGGTTTGTTATATTGAGTTAGTCTCAAATACATTTAATTAATTATTGTGGTTTTCTGAATCATAAAGACTTTTATTAAAATGTACTTGCAAAAGATTGTCAAAGACTTTCTTATAACATGGGTTTTATAAGAACGTCTTTAATTAATTCCTCCCAGTTAAAGAAAATTTTCATAAACAGTCTACAAAGGACTGCAACAACGGAATCTCCGTTTCTCTCTCTTTCGAGGCATTTTAATAAGCATGTTTTCATTATAATATTTGTATAACATAAAAGATTGGGATCAATAAATAATGTGCACCTGTTAGAAAACCATTTCATTTATTTACGTATAATATCTCTTTTCAGACAGTATAGAACAATTTAAAAATATCGTTGTACAGGCACGCGTTTTTGGACGCTGCAGTATGCGCGAGCAAAGCTGCAGTTTCGAAACTTTACAAATCGGATTCAAAGTACAATCACATCCCTATTATAATCTTACCCTGCCCAAGTTGAGCATAACAAATACAATTACGACCGCACTAGAAGTAATGTGCAACGTTGAATTCTCGTAAACATTTATACAATCAGATCATTGGACTCCCGTCATTCATGACGCTGGTGAGATAATCGTAACTGTTGTACAATAAAATGAAACAAACGTATCGCCGTGACAGAATAAAATACATTCGAGAAAATAAATTCTATCGATCGTATACCTCTCGCGATTATTTATAAAACTATAAAATATATTAGAAACGTAGAACAGTATGCATAACAAAATTTGATAAATTGAATATTTCTCTAAACTCCTCGTATTATTTTAAAAGAATTATGAGATTATTTTCCATAGAAAAGATTCAACATGAAGTAAAATATTGCGGTAGATTGATTTGTTTGTCGTCGCGTACGGCCAATTGATAATACATTGTTATGCATTACGTATAGTAGAAAGAAACATGTACAAATGTATGGATTACATTTGCAGACAAATTTCGTTACCTTTTCGTTCTTTCTTTGTTCTGCTTTCTCGGATTTCCTATTTTCGTCGTTTTTGAGACTGTGCATCGAACTGAAATCTCTGTTATACAATTCGTTTACGAAAAGAAACAATAGCGTGCGGAATATTAACGCACCACCGAGTAACGGCTAACCAGAAACACATAACATTCGTCACAAACGCGTACCGGTTTCGCTGAGTTTGGCAAGACCGTAGTATTGTCACTGCATGCGTTACAGAAAATGTTCCCGCAATTGCGACAATGGTGCTGCAACAGAAATAATATCAAACATTTACTATTAGTTCATATTAATTGTTAACGTTATCGATAGAAAAAAGATTATTGTGTTATCGATATAAAGCTGATATTATAAAATATTAATATATTTATATAATGTATTAATATATTTATATTATAGTACAAAAAATAATATTTTGACAATATTTGTTAATTTATACTGCAACATATTTACATATAAAACTTATAAATATAAAAATAGGAATATAAAATCATATTCCTTTCATTTTATGTTCAAATAAATAGAAATATCTAGGTATTTCTATATATTTACTTGTATGTAAAAATATCGGTATTTATATCTTTTTTAAAATTTGAGTAATAACATTATGTAATAAATAATTGACATCAATTACAATAATATGTAATCAGTTGACATCAGTTATAATAATAAGCGTATTATTAGTACAGCAAAATATAGATGTTAATTTACGTTTGTACTTATTTAAAAAAAAAACGGTAAAATGGGTTTTATATTCGTTCTAATAGTGGAGTTACATTTGTAACATAAAATTTTATATTTTAAGGTCTATATAAAATAAATATTCTATAACATATTAAAATTTTGTTAAGTTTATAATTTATATTGCAACTTTACTTGAGAAGCACTAATTGATAAAACGATGGACTGACGTTTAACTTCAACTATTGAGTTTAACTAATTTCACTCCAGATGAAAATCGACAATAATTCATAAGATATCTCGACTATCTCGGGGCAATGTAAATATAGTACGTTTTAAATCTCGTAGTTACAGTTTAGGATTTCAACCGAAACGTCCAAACCAATCATAACTTCGCGGCGTATAATGGCGATGAGTTTGCCCGCCTCAGGTCTACACGCTGAAAAGTAAAAAGCTCTGTAGCGTAGTTCGCAGTTACGGATTACGTGTGCTCGTTACGTTCGGGTCAAAAAAAGTGCATGCCCGTACCTGAAGCTGGCACGCGGACAACGGCTGGAGCTTTTTGTACTCGGCACCAGGGATACTATTGTCCGCGTGTCAACTTCAGGTAAGAGAGCGCTTAATACTTTTTTGCGGTGTTTCTTGCACAGGTCATTTCCATGTGAGAGTCGTTAGATTGTTAAAGTATAGATGGACATGGAACAGGACTGACTGGCAAAGCTGTTGAAAGTGACAAACGAGAAACAGTGAAGAGAAGGACAGATAGATGAAACAAATTCGTGTTAATCGCATCGATTATGCAGAATGTCTCAATCGCATTTATCTTTTTACAGTCTCTCCAGATATGCTAAAAGATAAATAAGGAAAGATATTAAAAATATTATAAGTTAAGTTACACATGCAGAAGTCTATATTTTGTTACAACTAAATTTTCTTTTAATAGCTTATCTCTTATCCAAACAAAGCGCAAGCAATTCAACGTCGTTTAATCACACGAGGAATCCGTATTTTGCAAGTCGCAATGAGAGGAATGCGCAATATTCCCACGTTTGATCTTTGCGTTTATTTCGTATCTCTACTCGCGCCCTTTCTCTGTAATCTTTATTTTTGGACCATTACCGATGGTCTATTATAATAAGAATTCGTGGTATTCACAGTATTCGCGTATTCCGAAAGCCAAAAGAGAAGTGTAACTGAGGCGACGATTCTAAATTTTACATCTAAATTGAATCCCCTAAGTGAGACGGTGGGATCGTCGTTCCCTCTTGGAGCAAGGGTGGCGAGGGTGCGGGAGAGTGGTTGCCCGGTTATTACCGGGAGAAGTAAGAGCCCGAATAATATCGTCCCGATAACCGATTTCCTCGCGAAGTTAATTATTGAACCGTCATCATGACTTACGACCGAAACGTAGTAGATTGGCGCCCGTAACTCCGTAACCGGCGTGCCTCAAGCACGCCTTATCTTAACCGTGATAGATACCTACTTACAGATACACTTTCCAAGACGAATAAATCAAACAGAGATCAGATCCGAGAGATACTGTCGAGCAAATGATCGACCGTAGCGATCTATAAATTCCTCGTGAGGTGACTCGACTCTTGGCGCGGACGCGAAAGTCTTGGTAAACCGAGGAGACCATCTCGCGGCTTACCTCGCTTGCCTTTGTAGCGCGTAACATCGGGCAAACTCACTTTTATGCAATCGCATGAGCAAGGAAATGAGTTTTCGTCTCTAAAGTTAAGAGTTAAAAAGACGCAAATGACGTTGCACGCTTATTTATCTTCGTGGATAAAACGGAAATTTTATTTTTCTTTTTTTTGTTGTAATCGTGGTCGCTTTCATCGGTCTCATAACCAATGTATTCATTGTATTCATTGTATTAATGTATTCCAAACAAACTTATCCAGTTAGCTTTATCAAAATTAAAGACACCACGTGATAGAGAATTAAGATAGTTACATCGTCGTAAAGTTCGCCTTAACTTGGAACAAAGTGTGAAGAGTTCTAAGAGATTTCAGCGAAATTAATTATGATTTTGAAATATGCATATTCATCGTCTGTAAGATACGTCCTTTAGCTTCGCTTCAAGTTTATGCAACACATACGAACATTCCCAGGGCATCTTTTACGACGACATTCTACCACATCAACACGAGTATGGCAGCGAATGGTGTTCACTTTTCAGCATGTGTACTACTTGATATTGCTTATAATGGGCGCATCCGGGGAGGAAGAGGTTTCAAATTCTCCGAAATTTATGATTAAAAGTGATGATGTTACTATAATATGTTATATCGTATATTATATATCAATGTATAATGAATAGCAGCAGTTTTGCTGACACCTCGCCTTTTACTGGTATAATAAATTGTTATTAAAATTGATAAAATCTAATTTTCTTTATTTAAAATCAGGAATGAAAAAGAGACATTCTATACTCTAAAATATTCAAAAAAATAATTTAACGTAAAAATTGCTGTTTATGTGATAATGGAATTAATAATTCTCCTCTCCCCAAAAAGAAATCTTACGCTTCTGGTGCTCCAATATTGCAAGTATCGTTGCTCTTTTTACGTAATAATCTCATATCGTGCTTTATATCATGATTTATGAGTTGTTGTTCTTATCAAGTATATGGCGAGTAATAGATAAACAATAGATATACAATAAAAATACATTATATTGTAGATATAAATAATAGATATATAATAAGATATACAATAAAAAAGATAAAATTGCTGTGCACTTATGAAAAGACGTACAATAATTTCTCGATGAAAATATTGTTTATCCTTACACATTAATATATAATTTCACGATACGCATATGCAAATAAATATCTACATACATTTTACACACATTAAGCTATTGACTCAACCATATCCGTTAGAAAATATTTACATGTTGTTACAAGATGAAACTTGGCTGTCGCAATTTGCAATTACTGGAAGCAAATTAAAGCATCCAGCGGCGCGTAAGATACGCGGGAAAAGTTTTGCACACCGTCTCGTTAACATCTCGCTGCGGAATTCAAATTCCGCACAATTCGCGGGAACTGTGTCAAGTGCGCGTACAAAGTAATCGTCGTGTACTACGTGCACTGGGCAATACCGCGGGGCATCGTGCATTTAAAAAGCCAGCAGGGGTGAGTTTACAATATGTCTTAACGTGGTTAACCGCACCACGGCACTGGAATTATTGTTTTACTCGCTTTTGTCCGCGCAAAAGCTTGCGGCCAAATCGTATTTTTTCCACCTGCAAACAAACTCGTACCTTTCGAAGGCCTCGCGCCTTTTCCTGCACGGCTTCTCCGTTGTGCACCTGCCAACGGAACGGCTTGCCCACTGGCACGATTCCCACCCACACAGCTGGTCGTGCCATGGGTGGCCTATTCTATATTAAACAGTATGGTAATACACCTACCGGGCGAAAAATGAGTAACAAGGATACCCGAGCACTGCCTTGTTATTATGCAATAACTTACCACCCTTTCCTACGCCCTCCTTTCAACCCTCCCCGTAACCCATTCCTCTCTCGCGCGAGCACAACGTATATTCCTTGCTGGCTACGTAAAGCAAAGAAGAGAATACGGTCTAATGTATTTTATGGGGCAAGCAACGTCTCTATCATATTGTCGACTGAATATGCATGCGAGCCATGCATGCACAACGCGTAATCATGAATGTATGTTGAATGATGATGCAAATAATGTAATTCGGCGTTCTGAAAAAAAGCGAGGGACACTGCTTTGCAAACATAGTCACAAGCTTAAGGCTAAAAACAGGGTTTTTGTTGGCACTCTCACAATAGTTAGTATTTTAAGTGTCGTGCATTGAAAAAAGAGTCTGATAATAGCTAAAGGTTGAGTGAAATAATTCCAAATGTTCGATTATATAATTATAGCCAAAAATAATATTATTTTTCTAAATATTTAGTAAGTGTTATCAAACGGTTGATTACATTATTATATTAAATACTTGCTAAATATTTATTTAGAAAAGTAAAATCATTTTTGGTTATATCATTTAATTGAAATTATTTCATTCAACATTTGGTAATTGGAACAAATTAAAACACCCACACTGAAAATACAGACTTCTGGTAACACTATTACCAGAAGTCTGTATTTTCAGTGTGGGTGTTTTAATTTGCTCTTAGTAATTGCAAATTGTAACAGGAGTCAAAGGAGTTTGCACTTCTTATGAAGAGTTAAATTGAATAAATTTTTGATATGTGGTTGCTTTTATGATACTGATCTCAAAGGACATGATCTCAGAAAAGCTCAATCCTTACGATTACTACTTAATGATCTCTATGATATAATAATGCATAAGGACCATTAAAAAACTATTAGTCGCTCTTTTTTAGACTAGGCCCTTTTAGGTTTTGTTTTGTTAAAAAAGTCCGAAAGAAGATTGGAAGATTATAGGGGAAAGATCTAAAAAATATATAAAAGAGAAATTAGTAATCTTATGTAGAAAAAACACAATCAATTTTTGTAAAATACACAATTTTAAACTATTTAGGGCTAATCATAAAAGTTGAGCTTTTCTGAAATCATGTTCATCAAAATTTTGTATTAGCTTATATCATAAAAGCAATCACGTACCTATTAAAAATTTAGGCAATTTGACAAAAGCCGCTTTCTTCATACAAAGTGTATGGGATTATTTTATTTTGAAACATGTAGACGATAAAACATGTGCAAAGTTAATTGTTACGATAATCGTTAATGACCGAACGAGATGCCGTGATGTATGCAATTCCTTTAGAAGATCAGCACGAGCGAGTTATCCTGCAGCGATTAGCATTGACAGCCAACTCCAAAGAAACTCTATTATTTATCGCAGACGTCCGCATAATTTCGATAAACTCTCGACCGCGCGTAAATCCTGTTACAGAATTTATCCATATGACGAATGCACGAATACACTTGCTCGTTGTTAGTGCGCCGCATGCTTCTCTTATCGATGCACGCAACTGCAACTAACGGAACGATCAAGATCTCCGCGCGAATACTTTAAGCGCCCATGCCGGCACGTGTGATTTGCACTCGAAAAATGGAAGTTAACCGGCGTGAGGGGTTCTCTGAGCTTCGTTGGGACGACCCGGGAAATCGCTCGCTTTTACTATGTAACGCGACACGTCTCTCACTCCTTTAATGAGCGAATTAAAAAGCGTTACGGACGCGTGGCCGACGTATTCGCGCGGCAGGTGCTTAACAATTGCCGCTCGAGAACTTGTTTAAGCCGGTAATCCCTCAGCTAGCTCTTATCTATTCACAAATTCCGGCCCTCATTACGGCCTATCGCGATTTAATAAAGGGGGAAGTTAGGTAAACGAAAGCCTTTAAGTGTAATTGCCGGCTCGGGCAACGCGATAGCCCGCTATCTCTAATAATACGACTGTCGTGCATCAAAGTTGTTGCGCACGAGAAGTGATTTCGATCTCGAGGGATCCTGACGACCTGACGAGCGCCTAGACCTATGCGCCATCAGATCGTCGAGGGTAAGTGTATCTCGTGGTTATGTCAAGACTACCCTGCAACGACCCGAACGATCCTGGTCATTTAATGCGGGCTTACTTTGCCTGGTCTCCTTCGTTGAATCCGCAATGGCTGGAATCCGCATCAGAGTAAGCAGTAATTTCCCGAACGGCGGGGATAATTGAACAATTACGTACGATGCGCCGCGCTTTCAGCCGAGATCTTCGCGCGCGCAAATCGTCTCTGCGAATAGATCGAATAAGCGAAAGAGGAAGGCGAGAAGAGAGAGAGAGAGAGAGAGGCAAAGACGATTTCAACGAAGAAGCCCGAGAAATCGAGAGTTGGAACGAAAAGTTCGAGGGAGACAGAGAGAGAAAAGAAGAAAGAGAGAAAAAGAGTGAGAGGGAGTAAGATAGAGAGAGAGTTACGAAAGCGTGAGAGCAATTAAAAAGTTTGATTACCTTACGACGAGTCATGTTGAACTCACGATTGCATCCCTTGCATTGGGTGACCATCCGATCATTTGCCCAGGTTACCAAACCCTCTTGCAGTGCCGACTGCTGCTGCTGCTGCTGAGCATTGTCAGCGGCCTCGCGCAATTCGGCGGCCGCTAATTTGGCAGCGCTCAATTGTCCCCCAAGTTCCTCCAGAGTTCGTTCCTGCTCACCGCACACCTCCTTTAGGGCGTAATACTCTTCCTGCAGCGTCAAGTATCTCTGGAATAACCATAATTGTGATTATCTAGCAAGTATATATTCATTCGCGAAGTACAAATTGATTCGCTGCTAAAATGGGAGTTGAATATATGAATGTAAAAATACAAAAAAAACATTATTTTGCTAAAAGTACTTAAAAATTTAGCTAGGTAACAGATTTAAATAATTTTAATGCATTAGCAAATAATTATATAGAATGTATGAATGACAATGGTGCAAAAAGTTTTAATATTCTAGCAATTCTAGCAACCAGTTTAAGCGCTCTACTTAATTATTTTAACGATTTAAATCAAGTTATTTTCAGATTTATATATATCTAGTTAAATTTTTTAATATTTCAGTAAAACTGCTCTTTTCTAGTACGTATCTTCGATGATATCTATTTGAATCGATGCTCAAAATGTACACGCAAAATTTAAATAAGTTCTGTTTTTCTTTACTGTATTTTTATATTCTTTACTGTATTTTTATATTCGATCGAAAGGATCTTACGTCTATAATAAATTTGTGTAAATTTTACAATTTCCAATTTAAGATTATTGTCGGTCCTTTTAAATCATCTTTTCAAATTCATTTTAATTATTCTTACATGTTACAAAAAAAAAGAATATATTTTTGCATCATATCCTTAAAATCTTATCTTATTTTACAACAGCTTAGCGCACTGTTTGACTTCTTTACAATTTTGTATTCAACATCACTAAGAATACCTATTATAATTTTATGTTCCATATATTAACCATAATCATTACAATTAAATATACACCCAATAAATGTTTCTCTGTCTCACATTCGAATTAGAGAGAGACAGAGAAAATTAACTTATTTTTTATCAGAAAACTGTCAAATAACCCGTGATACTTTAAGAATCTGCAAAAATGAAAATTCAGTAGTTGAAATAAATTTCATTAATCTATTCCAGGACGACAGCGCCGCGCCGTCGCACTTACTGTCGATTCTATTATCGAAAGGCGGATAAATCTCCGTTCCAGTGTGCCGATTGAATTAGGTACGGGCTTATAATCCAGGTTTCGGGGATGAGATTTAAATAGAAAGATCGGATCTCAGTTCCGTGAAGCTCACCGTTGTCTGAACTTACGAGTCGGCGCGACGATAACGGCGATATCGTGAGATTTATTCGCCATGGGTACGCTTAAAAGGCAATACAGATCGCACGTGGATACGTACCTCGGACACCCGTTTCAGCTGATCGATCTCCTGATGTAATTGAGAGATCTTCTCCGTGTTACAGATCGATGTTTCCTGTAAGGAGGTTCTCCACTCGCGCTCAAGTTGCAATTCCCTCTCGACCCCATTCGTCCGCGCTTCCCGCTCTGCAGCCTCTGCACCCAGAATCCTCACCTTCTCCTCTGCCCCCGATCTGACACCATCCATCTCCTTGCACCTGATTAAGTCAAATCGGTGGTACTTAAACGTGGAAGGTATAAAACTCGTGTCTACACCGCTCGGAGCTATTTTATTCAATTGATTCAACAATCTTTAACTCATACCCCTCGCTCCAGGATTAACTTGGGATTTTAAAATAAGTGTAATGACGTGTGATGGTTATATCTCGATGAAGACCCCGTTCGTTTATTAAAAAAGCATCGAATGATATGAATAGTCTTACATATCATATTTATTATCAAGAAATGATTTTTAAATTGTGATTCGTTATTCATGCCTACTTATCAGTACAGAAAATACGATAATAATTGTATTTGTATTATGATTTGTTGAATTAAATTTAAATTAAAAAAGTACGTATTTATTATTTAATTAAGAATTATATTAGACATATCGTGTAAATATATTATACACAAATAAAAGTGTATTCTCAAAATGTATTTAAGGAACTGTTTTACGATTGTATTACAAAAAAATATGAGAAAAAATTAATACAAACTCATATAAAATGGTAAAAACATTTCCTATTTTATTTCGAAAAATAGAACGAAAGAAATAAAAGTATCAAATATTAATAAATCTACAAATATAATCAATTATCAGAATAATATTACAAGTGTTAATTCTCTCAGAAAATTTACATTTTATTTAATATTACATTTTAATTATACGTTTAATTATAACGTAAGTGCGTGCGTGTCTCTGTGTGTGTGTGTGTGTGTGTGTGTGTGTG
>NW_017305683.1:295002-297813 GCF_001594115.1 Trachymyrmex septentrionalis
TGTGTGTGTGTGTACGTGTGTGTTCATAAATATGTATTGCATTGGCCACGTATTTATCAACGTAAAAATGTATATTATTCTTTTATAATCTTAATATACAAATAAGTTGATTAAAATAATAAGGCTGTTGAATTTATATAATTTACTTGATAATATTGTGATGCATAAAACTACTGAATACATATAACTTACCTCATATTATCGTATAAACAATAATTATATAACAATAAAAAAAAAGAGAAAACTTTTATTCAGTAATTTAAAAAAATCACAAAAATTTTATTTAATCGTGGCATCTTAATTTAATTGGCGATGACTCTGGGATAAACAAACTCACACTCTCTTCTGTCATAAATTTATTTTCGAAGTGTTGTACAAGCACACGTAGTGTCAGAGTGCGTTATAATTTCCACTGCGCGAGACTTATACAAGTACGTAAGTATATCAATAATATGGATATGGCACGTTTAATTAATCACTATCGAGCATTTTACTTCCAATAAGAAAGTAACGCTATCATCTTGGAAAAATGTCTTGCATGTGTAAGTGTATCGATTACAGATGTCATAATATAACAACTTACTTAAGGTAAAGCTAATTTCATATGTCAATGTTGAATAAAGAAGGAATGATTCGGTGACAAGAACGATCGTGAATCAGTTCCTTAAAAACGATTATCATAAATAAGAATAAGCGTTTTATTTTAAGTTACAAAGAAATATACAGAAATTATATTTTCCCAACAAATAATGTCAGACGAAAATGCTTCGACATAAAGAAGTTAATTTTTATTCATCTAAAAATCATAAGTATGGAGAGATGATAAATGAAATCGATGAAATGTTCGTTAATATAACTTTTCTCGTTTAACAGCATTAATAAAGTTTATTATTATAATTATGTGATAATATATAAATTTATCGATTATTGCAAAAAGATTTTAAAATATGTCTTGTCAATATTAACAACTACGTATTGATATAACTATTTAGAGTAGCCATTTAATGAAGTTTGCCAATATCCCCGTGACGATAAGATTTCGTTTAATCCTAGAGCTTTGCGAGTCTTTAATCTATTCTACCTAAATACCATCGCGTCCGCGACATCTAAGTAAAAAATAAATCATCTGCAGCTAGAGCTGTCCATTTATTTGCTTGCGTGCTTCATTTAAATATTGGCATGACTATTCGCATACCAAAATACTGTATAAAGACAGCTGAGATAGGAAAATTTTTCCATAATAACTATATTTGTACGTAAATAATGCATGCTAAAATAGTTTAATAATATAAAGACATTTTTTTAATACTTCTTTGAGATGTAAATGTTAACATTACATGAGAAATTTGATGGAAAGAGTCTTTACGCACCTCAAATGTTGCATTTTGTTGAACAATATCGATTCAATTAAAATTTTAAAGCATATAAGAAATGCGAATATTAGCCCTTTTTTATTTTTACAATGATAAATGTAGACTTTTGTATAATTAGAAAAGGCTACGCTTTTTCACGCGTTAAATTTTAAATCTACATAAATTGAAGATGGAGCAACAAAATATCTTAAATATACATCAAAAAAAGTTTTGTATAATTTAAATATTCGACATGTTAAAAAAATTGCTGATTACAATAATAATGTAACAGAGAATAAAATATTCTGAAATGAAAAAATAACTTATTTACAATAAAAAATGTAGGGCCGTTTCCTGAAATATACGTGCATCTTCACTGTTTTATAAATAGAAGGAAAATGTGCTTTTGCTAAATTTTTTGATAACATACACATAACATTTTTGTACAAAAAACGATGACATTAAAGCACCAACAGATAAAGCAGTATTGATCAAACTAACTCCGCCACCTCATTTATCACATAGAAACCCTACATTAGAAATCCATGATCCTGTGAAACGAGAAACTAGCTTATCAATATACCTTTCAGTTAATTAATCAGATAAGATGCTTAACAAAAAATATGTTAACGCCTTAGTATAAAAATACAAGATAATAAAGAATAAAACATTTTTTGATGCGTAGTGTTATTATATTAAAGACTACGCGCGTCCCGAGTATGCGCATGATTAAATTGCACTTATAAGTTAATTAACACTAATGAAAGACAAATAAAACATACTTCTCATCCATTTTCTGGATGGTCTCACTCATCGACAGCGTTTTAGCTTCCAGCTTTGTAATCAGTTCTGTCTTATGCTTAAGTGAGCCTTCGCACTCCTGAAATAAATATTTATTGAGTACAGGCGAAAGAGACATACAATTATGATTGCCCAAATTTCTAAGTCAACCTGGAATAGCAATATGATATATATTGAATTGGAAATAATCTCCGCAATAATTAGCATATGATGATCTAAGAAACTTGTAATTTGTCATATGTAGAAAATGTGATATTTTCGCAAATATGATGTAACGAAATGTTTGATGGAATCTCCAGATTTCTTAAATCTGTATAGTTTTGTAAATAAATTTGCATCTATAATATCATCAATGATAGGAAAGTATACATAACAAATGTATATATTTAAAAAATCTTAGATTTCGAATTTACATTATAATTTTTAATAAGTTTCTTATTACAATAACAAATAAATAATTTATATTAAATACAATACATTACGAAAAATTGTCCTTTCTCTCTTTATATATTAATATTGCAAATATATTGACAAATTTTTCAAGACGCTCCATATATCACAATCAAAATTAGTTAATTAGAAAATTATGATCGATTATTTTTTTAAATAATAATGTGTGTGTGTGTGTGTGTGTGTGTGTGTGTGTGTGTGTGTGTGT
>NW_017305683.1:297913-311469 GCF_001594115.1 Trachymyrmex septentrionalis
AGATAAAGAATCTTTACAAATAAAGCTCTGATATATAAATATCTTGAATACATTCTAATATTTAAAATATTATATACCTAAGTTGATTAGAATGAGAACTTTATTAACTTAACATATAAATGGAAAAACAGATTGACAAAAATTATCATAAAATTATATGTTGGTCAGAAGCTTTTGGGAGCCACTGTATACTTTATAATGCAATATTGTAGAGACTTCTATAAGAATTATTGTCTTAAACGTAACAGTCTGTATCGGATTAAAGCGTCGGCAACTCGATTCAGTACCTCAGAAAAGTCTGCTAAATCATTTCGTTACATCATAGTAAATATTGTATCGTAGTTATTATTGCATTTGTTAACATAACGTCAATTAATCTTCGAAAGTGGCACTGAATAGGTGTGTACGACAATATACTATGCGCGAAACACAGGTGGAAATCAGGTAAAATAATTTTGCACAACTCTGTAGGGTGTACATATAAAAAATGTACGCCTCGCGTGCAGCACTGAATAGCCGCGATATCCGAAGTGTCAAGATCCGCTGTGAAATTAATCGTTTAAGGGTAGGCTGTCTCTATTCTTTCGCAACTTGCTCGGTCGTTGAACTATTCATGGAAATCTCGCAGGTAGAACGACTTTGTTTCAATTTGTCATTAGAGGCTGTCGCTGGCTGCTCGTCAAGAGAGCGTTGATGATCAACCATCGACCGAGAGGTCGCATTCTCCATGGGTAGGCAACCCCTCGGGGTAGTGGGGGTAGTCTTATTAAGAATAGATTTCGATACGCCACCCGGAGTGGTAGGGCTCCGTATACCTTCACCATCCTTCATCAAATGATTATACTTCTCGAGATTGTTAAGGATCTTGCCGATCTGATTAGTCTTCGCGTGAAGACGGCTCACCATCTCGCCCTTCTGTGTCAGTTCATGCTCACACTCCTACAAGGGAAACACGTCCAGAAACGGAGAATTTACGTCGAATTTATGCCGAAATCTTCTCCGAAAAGAAAAGATACCGGCGAAATAAAAATTCCCATTGTCAGCTCACATCCATAAAAAAAGCACCTAAGTACCGTTAATGTAATAACAACCTATTTTGCACAAAAGATAATTTAGCTATTCATTAAGAGGCTGCAATATTAATAAATAGAAAAATATCAATAAAATGCGGAAAAATATAAAGCAGATCATTGTTTTCGTGCTACCACTAATGATCTTATTTAAGAGTAAATCCTATGATTAAAAATTTTATAAACAGTAAATTATATAAAGAAATCACGTTCCGCGATACAGTATACTTGTCTACATTAAATATCACATAGGTTTTAATAAGAAATATTATTTATAAAATTATATATAAAGAACAATTTTATTATAAGTAATTAAATAAATAATTAAATATTTCCTAATTAAAACAAAACAAATTTATTAAAAGAAAGTTATAACATATTATAAACACTTTTCTCTCTCTTTCTGTCTCTCTCTCTCTCTCTCTCTCTCTCTCTCTCTCTCTCTCTCTCTCTCTCTTTTTTAAATAAAATAATTAGATAAAGTACAAGTAGACTATATCACGGGATTAAAAAATTATACAAGAATAGAGTTGAAAATTACACCACCTGCAGCTTTTTGTACATTTCCAAGTTGATTAATTTGATATCCTCCAGCTGACGCCTTAAAGATATTATAGTATCCTGTTTCTCATGTATATCCTTCTCTAACAACTTCATAGCTACTTCCATTTCAGATTTCATGCTAATCTGTATAAAAAAAAAGATAAAAATACTTATCACAGTCACTATTTTTCTTTACTTAACTTTATAAATCTATATCATTGTAAGAAAGTATTAAGCGTTGTAATATTCTATTTGTGTAAAGATACAGAAAAAAGTATAAAACAATACGGGTTTTTATTAACCTGCAATTCTAATTCTTTCTCTAGATCTTGTCGTGATTTTTTTTCAGATTCTATTCTGCATCTAAGTTCTTCAATTTCAGCAGTCGTTTCTGTTATTTTAAGAGGTATTTTTCCATTCTGAAATTAAATCAATCATTCAGTAACACGTCAATCTGTAAATAACACGAAATTTTGATTGCGTCAATACCTCGTTTGCATCTTTAACTTCAATACCAAGTTCTTTTTTTAATTGTCTATTCTCTTCTTGAAGCGATAAAATATTGTTTTTAGCAATAGCAAGATCTTCTTTCATAAGAGCATTTGTTGTCGTCAAAGATTCTACTTTAGCTTGGAGATTCGTTACTGTAGCACTAAAAATGACAGAAGAAATGTCAAAAAAATCGTATAACACTTGTAACTAACTGCGTAATATTTTGTTTAAAATTTGTGAAATAAATATTTACTTTAAATGTCGGTTAAGTTCTTCGATATAATTCTTTTGATCAAGCACTGTGGTCATATTGTCGGTTTCGAGTTCATCATCTGGCGATTCGCCAGGTATATGATTACTATTGCGTAAATATAGTGAAAAGTCAATTACGCCCTGCTGACAATCGAGGTCTTCTTCCTATCACAACAGTTACAATCGATCTTGAGTTAATGTCATTATCATTTTAATTAAACGCAATCATGCACACTTTCACGTATGTGAAAGACGCGACAATAATCCAAACTGACCTTTACACAGAAATTGCAATCGATCACATTTAATCCCACTAACAAACCCATTACTACGATTGCCTCTTCGCTCATCATCAGAGCATCTGGTTCAAAATATTCGGACAAAATATCATCTTTGTGATCTATCAGAACTTTGAGATAATCTGCTAATTTCTTTTGCATCAATGCCATACGCAACCAAGCCCGCGCCCTACCCATAGCCGTCCTAAAAATGGTAATGATTTCAAAATATTACATCCCAGACTTGATAATTACAAAAAAAATCGATGAAAATGTTAAATTAATTTAAATTCTAAAATTATTAAATATAATTATACTGTTCAACAAAAAAATATAAAAATAATTTTAATAATAAGAAACTTTTTAAAAAATTCTAAGAAAAATTCTTTGAGGAAAAAAAAGTCTAAACACTCCATCATTGATTAATATAAACTGTACCGATAACGTTTTAACAAAAAATCCTAACATAAAATATTACGTGCATATTTCATTTTATCGCAGATAAAATATAAGCTATACATCTTGTTAATTAATCGGGCAAGTTCAAGCAGATATGAATCACATTCTGAGAATAAAAATATGCAGTACCTAACAGTAGGTAAATCACGAATGCTGGACGTAATATCTTGTGCTTCAGGACAATATTTCTCTACGAGCTGAAGAATATCCCATAGCTCCTTTTTGGGTCCGAGAAGACCCTGAAATCGGAGACCTGTTAGTATCAGGTTGTAAAAATTACTCCTTTGGCACGAACGGCATTAAATTTTACCTTCTTCGGCCGTAAACCATGCCTAAGCACATGTTCAAGGACGATGAAAAAATGTTGCAATGGCATATGATCAGAATCGAGCATACGACCATATTTCAAGGATGTTTCGATCAGCTCCTTGACGATTAGTTTTGAAATGTTAACGAGATTACTCCTCTCGATGATGACTGGATCTCGTGCTGCAAAAAAATACGTGTGTTCCAACTTGCAGTATGATCTCAATTAATTTCCCTCCCTTCCCGTTAAAAGTAATTTCAAATTCGACAACAAGTATCTAATCCTGAATATATAAATATCCTTAACTAAAATCACAATGGAACTTAAACAATGTAAAAATGATTGCATAGCATTTGTGCGTTAATTTTATGATTTCATACTTTCTATAATAAATAAAATATAAATAAAAAAGTGTAAAACAGTAAGCGAAAATTTGCAACGGTTTGGCTATTAAAAAAATACATTCCAACCAAAGCGCTCACGGTAAAGCGTGACAAGAGGAAAAAATATTTTTTCCATTATAAGAGAGCAAGAAAAGCGAAACTTATTCCCATATAAATGTCATAACACAATTAATCAAATTTTGCTGTGTGAAAAAAAAACTGATTCAATATCCCTGAATGTATCCCGATAATTAAAACAGGCGAGTGCAGTAACATCCAGTACAGACACAAGCTGGAGACGTGCTGCAATGGCGGTGGACTTGGTGGCATAATATCGCGAAGCTCTCGCTGTTCGGGAAGCTGTTGCTGATGGTGATGATGGTGATGATGATGATCATGATGATGATTAATACCACTGAGAGCAAGCGGTGGTGAAGGTGACCGCTGCATTGAATCTTGGAGTGAGAATTCGACATCCTGAAGCTCTTTTAAACAGAGCCACTCGCCATCTACCGACACTCGAAAATTGCACAGATATATTGTGTCCTGGGCACCAGCCATATCTTCCTCCAGCATGACCCCGCCGTGATGTACACCACCGTGATCGCCCGGCGGCCGCAATTTAAGACCAGTCAGAGATTCCTGCCGCATAGAAGACGATTCCTCTATCGTCACTGTCTCAATCGATCTTGAAGATTTATGTATATATATCTTTCAACGCTCGTTTGCTATTATATAGACGTGATTATTAGATATTGATTTGCACAGATTTTTATTTCCTTCAGTAATAATTTTCGTAGATTGAAACAGCTCGTTTTGTTTGAGCTAGATTTTTTTTTCGTTATTAAAATAATAAATGGATCAGAATTAATAAGCGTCGTTTTGTTCTTCCAATATCTATTTTTAGTCGATGGGTCTATTACTTCACAATATTAATTTGTTCAATGTTGCACAGTAGAGAATATTCTTCTTCTTTTACATCGATCAGCTGATAGAAAAATGTGTCGCAATGGATGAGTCACCAGTAAATGATGATATATATATTGCAGTCAGATTTTACGTTGTTGGCAACAACGTAAAAAATTTGTAAATGTTAATTGTATTGCTGTTTCTTGTTATTTCTTTAGACATTAGATCAGCCTTCGATCAGCACTACTTGTCTCTTGAAGGCAAATAGATGCTTGCTTTAATAAGCAGTGCTCCAATTAAACTGCAGGTAACGAAGAGATAGAAATAGCAAATAGAATCTCAGCTTAGGCGAAGAAGAAATGATGAACGTGCACTAACGCGACTACATCGTTGTACGATGATATGATTATTCGCTTATAAAGCGGCGCGTGTCCAGGAATCAGCGCACTTATAGAAACAACTTGGAAATCGTACGGAATGTCGAGCGAGGAAAATTTTACGTCGAAAATAGCGAGAGCGCCGGCAAAATGTGGATATTGATTTTCCCGCTGACTTTGCCTCCATCTACGATAATCAATACGGGTGTCGCTGCGCATTGCTATGTGGTGCTGCCATCACTTTTCTATATTGCTTTACCGGTATAACAGCACGCAACAATAAGAATAAAATTTATAAAAATTCTTACAGAAAAGAGTAGGATAATAAAACGAGAGAGTAAAGAGGATAATTTTCATGTTTCAAGATTTTATTTTAATATTTCGAAAAGATCAATATATTATATACATAATTATAAATAATTAGCATTTAAAAATATCTTTTAATATTATTTCATTTGAACTATAATTTTTAACATATATTCATTATGTCACGTAAAATTAAAGCAGCTGTAAATACGGGGGTTTCTTATGTAGAAAATTTAACAATGTAAATAACTTCATTATAATTTTCATATCACATTAATTACAAAAAAGAAGCATCATTAAAAGTACAGTCAGACATTGTATTAAAATTAGTATTAACGTACCACATTGTTTAGTCTTCTCTTTTCTTTCCGTGATTATTCACATGATAGATAACCATACACACAGCACATATTAAAAACACATAAAAGATTATTGCTCTCAATAATACACTATCACTTGATATATGTAATTAAAGTCCGCACGCCGCGCAAATAAAATTACAGAAGTTGATAATACATAATAACATACTGATAAAAAAGTTCAATAAACTTCATAGTAAAATAACTTACGTCATTGAGGGGAAGACGCCATATTTAAGCTTTTATTCTTGAATAACTTCTTAATGTTATTAAATTAACGAACGAAAAAATATTGTATATTTGTATATTCTAGCAACCTTTCTTTATTCATACAAATCAATAAATTAAACTTTTGATGTTTCGTATTATTAAAAAATATATTTAAAAAAAATTGATATGTTATATTTTGTAAAAGTGGCATCTTCCCTCCATATATGTATGAGTAAGATGCCACCTCCTATGGGAAAAGATGTCACACACAATTATATAATGTGATATAATATAAACTTGCATATTTTATTTATTTATAATCCATAATTAAGGATTTTTAAACTATAAGAACACATAAAGATATGATAAAACATAAATTGAAAAAATATGAAAGAGAGTAATTTAGGAAGTAAAAGTTGGACACACTTTTATTCGTTTAAACAGCATTTCTTTGTGTTTTGCATTTACTCTCATTTTATCCTCAAGTGTAAGAGAAATATTCAATTGCAACTTTTACGCATATAAGAATATTACAAATTATAATCTATATCATCCGCGACCTCCAGAGAACACCGATTAAAACCGTATCATTTGATTTTACAGTAAGTATCGAAATACAGACCTTAGTTATTAGCATACCAAATATTATAAAGAGTATGTATCACGATCTACCTTTTTCGTAATTTTTTTCGGATTTCGTAATTTTTACAAATCGACTTTGTTCATCTCTGCCGATAACTGCGCAACTGTTTACCACACGCTTTTGTACAGTCAGTATGACCAATGCATGTTCTATAAAAAAATTATAAACAAAGTGGCGTCTTCCCCTTTGTGGCATCTTTCCTCGAAGTACCTTACATTAATTTAACAAACTTGATTAAATTTGTTACATATAAAAATACTTTCGTATAAAGAAAGATTTATAAATTTTGATATAATCTAATTGTAAGTTAAATAAAATAAAAATTGAAAATCAACACTTAAAAGGAATCTGATTAAATAAATATTGATTTTTATTGCAAGTGTTATATAGTTTGAATAATATACAAACGTTTATGATTTCCATTTATATCAATTTGTATATCCTCGTTAATATAAAATTTAATTTATATAGAAAAAATAAATAAAATATAAATTCCCGAAATGGATTACTATTTTTACTCATACTTTTCCTCACATTCTTCAAATTCTCCAAATTAACATTTCATAAAATCGAAGCATACAAGACGAAGGTCGGGATCGAATCCGTCGATTGATCAAGTCGATCTCGCACGGAGTTTCATGTTATACTTCAATCATTTTATTTTATATTATTTACAATAATATACTTTTTATATTATTTGTAAATATTTATTGTAAAACTCCCAACACAACATAAATAGACACGAAATAGAATTTGCGTGTATGTTACGTGTTACGACAAATAAAAGCACAAATAATTTAAAATAATTGAAATTCTTGAAACATATAAGTGCTAGTTGGTATTTTAAAAGTTTTTACAGCGTTTGTATCTTTTAACAAGTAATAATTGTAAGAAATTCAAAAATAATCGAAAACTTTACGCTTAGTAGCATGACAAAAATCAATTTTTTATTTACTCCTTTTCTCTATCTTCAAAAATTTATATAGTGTTGTTAATTTAACATTGTTTGAAGCGCGTTATTTAAAGTCATGATTCGAACTCTTAATCATATTATACAAAATTATAAAAATATATACCACACGATATAATAAAAACTAAGTCTCTTGTCTCTAACATACAAATTTATAATTTAATATAATTACACAAAAGAAAAATGTTATGACGCTATAATCCGTGCAATAAGAAAAGTGCAGTTGCTTGCAGCTTCATTGTCATATATATCTGACACAATTACATAATTATTGAAACATGTATTATCTATAAAGTTTATACAACGTCTTCTAGCTGACAGAATGATCGTCAATAGAGAAACAACAATAATGGCGAGACACGTGGGCGCATAGTACGTCCACGCACGCTTAACACGCGGGCGCCAAGCTGAGCCCGCGAGCGCCGGACTTTTAAAAAGCGCGCCGAATCATGAGACCATGCAACCATCGGGCTGTGTACTCACGTCTCGGCAACCACCAGACATCGAGTTTTCTGGGTCTGGACACGACGAGATCGGGCCATTTGTCCTCCCGTATGGAATAACTTGACGGCGAACGTGAGACACTTTTTTCATTTTCGTCGGACGCGAGGCTACCGGTGAGCGATTTCTCGGACGGGGATATTGGCAAACCGTCGCCACTCTCTGCGGCCATGTTTACGTTCCCACTGTCGACTAACGGCGCATTCACCGATACAGAAACGTTCATGTACGTATACGTGGGCGTAAATGTGTTCGTATCTCTCTGTTACGGCAGCGAGTAGGCCGCGCGTCATTCCTTTTGCCAACACGTGGTAAGAATTCTCGTCACGCAGCACACTCACGCCTACATCAGATTCTGCCCGATAAACATGGAAATCGGAGTAACGTGACAGAATTGAAACAAATGTAGCGACAAATCTGCCATTGAGCTTCTTGGATTCTTGCCGAATGATTGAGAATATTAAGGCTTACAATTGAATGAAGAGATGATGTAAAAATTATGATATATAATTGCAACTTTGTGTTGACTTTTAACGAAGTAAAAATCTAATGTACGAATGAAGATAAATATTTGTACATATTTCTGTTTCCTGGAAATAATACCTAGATGTTTTATACGACTTTTATTGGTGTATTATCTCTTAAAATATATTATCATTTTTTTATATGTATATGTATGTGGGAACGAATAAATTCTTGTTCTATTCTTTAATTTTTCACAAAGAATTTTTCTCATACACTCCACTTATTTAATTTTAACTCTCTGTCTACTATCTTGGTCACTTTAGTAAAAGTAAAATTTAGTTTACTCTCAAATTTCTTTGAAATAATGAAGACAGATTTGGTTTTTTAATGTTAAGTGATACATTTTTAAACAAATTTCTATTTTTTCTCATTTTTGTTCAATTTTAAATTTTTATTAAATAAAGAATTTAACATTTAATTTATAAAAGACCCAGATTACAGATAGAGAGAGTAAAAATATGATTGTATATATGGAAAATAGCGAGTATCTCGAAATCGCGTAGATTTTTTTTTTTATGAGAATATATTGAATGTATATACAAAATGTATTTATATCTGTAAGTTTATACAGGGTCTCATTAAAATACACCACCCCTGAGCAGAGTGGACTAAAACTAAATCGAAAAGTTCTCTATCATTTTACGATTTTCGCAATGGTTAACAAAATATTAATTACTAAAAATCGCAAAATATTGATTTTCAATAATTTTTTATTCAAATACTATCAACTTTACAGAAAAATTTCAAAAAACAAAAATTATTTATTTTCTTCTCATAGAACTTTAAAAATTTTTTCAAAATTTTTTATCAATTTTTTAGTATTGCATTTTCTTATTTTTACCACCATGAGAAAATATGGTACCAACAAATTCTGAAAAAATTCTGAAAAAATTTTTAAAACTTTATAAGAAGAAAATAAATCATTTTTATCTGTTGCTGTTTTTCTATAAAATTGATAATATTTGAGTAAAAAATGATTGAAAACCAATATTTAGCGATTTTTAGTAATTAATATCTTGTTAACCATTGCGAAAATCGCAAAATGGTAGAGGACATTTCGACTCAGTCCGCTCTACCTGCTTAGGATCGGTAATGCTGTAACTTAATGACACTCTGTATAATTTAATTATAAAAACGCAATTGGAAAAATTATTTATATATTTTCTAAAGTGATTAATAATTTTAAGAACACCTTTAGCAATATGTCTTTATGTATTCTTTTGGAAACAAATTTATTAAGACGTAAATATTAATGAAAAGAATCTTTTAATTATTCAAAATATAATTAATAAATCACTCTCTAGAAATTAAACGTAAATAATTTTACATACATCAAATAATTGTGAACTAAAATTTATTTCTTGAAACATTTAGAATAAACGCCTCTGTATAAAACAGCGATAAAGTCTGCGCACACGCATCGCATAGGTACATCTCTTCAATCCATTCTTGTTAGCTTGAGTAACCCTCAAGCCACAGTCAGAACAGGATCTATCGCACATCATTCAACTTCCCTCTCCTCACTGCATTGAAGGGAGTCTATTGTTCAAATAACACTGGGTACCAGGTTGTGATTCTAATGGCGCGACACTTGTCTTCTGAACGTTGCGATTACAATGGAGCTAGATAATGTGAAGGATTTCGATTTGCTAGTGTTATAAGATTGCAAAAAAACGTTTTATAAATTCGAATATTTCCTCTATTTAATTTAATTAATAAACTTTACTTAAAGTAAAGTGAAATTCGTGTTCGTCAAGATGTACGGGATGCTGCTGGAAAGTGTGCAATATTTCATACAGGTCAGTAAAGCACAAATAAATCATAGAATTGATATTGTATATTTAGCTAACATAGGATATATAGCTTACTTGGGACATATATATTTGCACAACGATTGAGTTTGAATTAAAATTTTATTTTTTCTTTATGATGAGCTGTTTTGTACATAATTTCTTAAAATTTGTTTTTCCTTGTAAATAATGGCAAAAATTAAAAATTATCTTATTATTGAAAAAACTCTTTAATTCTTATTATACATTACTACACTACTATTTAAAAAAAAAAATGATTAAGGCCCAGTTGCACCAACGTTACTTTGACTTTAAGCAAGGCTTAAAACTCTGTGTCTCTGTTTTTCTTTCGCTTTAAAATGACATAAAGACAGTTTTAAGTGTCGCTTAAAGTCAAAGTAACGTTGGTGCTTTAGTTATTTATGTTATATATAAATCGCTTATGTATTAATCAAAATATGTTGCTTATAATGAAATTTAAAGAAGTCAAAAAAATGTTATTTATAATGTTGTTTAATTTTTTCAATTTTTTAAAATAAAAATTTATGTATTATATAAAATCGTAAAAAATATGATTTTACAATTTATAAGTGTTCTAAATTAGCACACATTTTTTATTAATTTACTTAATTATTAAAATTGTTTTTTGATTAATCTTTCTTCATAAAATAATTTAACATTTCTTTAATATTTTTTATTAAATCATTTAATTGTAAACTGCACATACACACATACACACACACATTTAAAAATTTTTTAAAGTAATTTATTATAAATTTGGTAAGAGTTTGAAAATCTTATTTTATGCTGTTTTTATATTTCAAAATTCTAGTTCTGTTTATTACGAATAACATAGAGAATCGCAAGTTTGGTAAAAATTATAGTGGCGCAGCCGCTCTTGGAAATATTTAATTTAAGAAGTTTGAGATTGTGAATGTTGTGCTGACGAAGATCAAAAGTTTCTGTAATTTAAAAATATTAAAACTATTTCTCAGACAAATTCTTTCACTTAATTATTTGATTACTTTTTTCTTTTTATTAATAATATTAAAAATAATTTCTTCTTCGCTCGTTTTACGTTGAATAAATGCGATCGATTTTTTTTATACGTCAAGGGACATTTATCTTCTAGCTGCGCAGATTTTAATGAATCCTATCATGTTTCCTAACATGTTCTTTTTTTTATTAATAGACATTTTATTTTCAAAAAAAATATATTATACTTATATATGTATAATTAAAAAAAGTTATGATAATTTTATGTAACTGTTAAAAATTTGATAAATTAATGAATTTAATAAAAATAAATGTCAATTTAAGGCATTTTCTATCATACAATAAAACTAAAATTATATTTTTAAAAGAAAATTCAGTGCTTTTACTATATGTTATTTGTCAAGTACATACATAAATGCAGTTCTATAGATATGTATATTACATATTCTTTTATTATATTAGTTTATTCAAATTTTATTAAAGTTTTTATAAATTTTTATCTCAAAAAATAATGAAAAAATAAATATAAAGTGTAAATTGTATTATAATTAAAACGTTTCTATCGACGTGTTAATAAATTCGGCAAATCTATATTAATTGCACGTTTGTCAGCGTCCATTTTAATGAACTGTATATATACTCACCGGATATTTAATTGCAGAGTTAAGGCCGAATACATTTTTATTGAAGCTTAATATTTGCAATTTTCGTTACTCTATCTTTTTGTAGAGACAAACAGAATCAAAATTAAATTCATTCATCAATCTGTCTAATTCTTTACGCAGTTTAAAGTAAGATTTAATGATAATGTTCGTAAAACATTATTTTATGCTATTGTTAGTTACATACAATAATTAATATTATTATATATATACATTATTATAATAATTAATTCACTTAATATGTTCTATTTTTTTCTTGAAAATTATTTAAAAAATTTTGATCTACGTAAGTAATAATTAATAATATAATAATAATAATAATATATTATTATTATATTATCTACGTAAGTACTTATAATGTATGCCACGTATTTGCGAAGGAAACGCTTTGTAGATATGTAATAAGCGAGGTACTTGAATATGGATGGATTTATAACTACTTCCTTTTAATATCTGATGTCTTAATTGTACAAATACAATTTTAAAAATAGAATCTCCTTTTTGTCAACATGTAAGGCCGATTCTATTAATTTGTTTTAATAATATCTTCCTTATTTTTTTTTATATCTTTTTTTAATCACTTATAATTATATAGATTATCTCTTAATAGATAAATATCTCTTAATGATACTTCTATTTATGTTTTTTCTTTATATTAAATGTAATTTAGGTTCATACATTTCTTTATTATTTTTATTCTTTTTTATTATCTTTAGTATTTTATATCTATACACACAATGTATAAATAATGACAATATTATAAATTTTAATTTACGATAAAAATAGGGATTATTAATTATAATGTATTATATGTACTGTATCATTAGTCATTAACAATTTTATTTATTTTTATGCGTCTTTAGTAAATCTATTTTTTTAAATCAATTTATATTTTTAAAAAATTTTTAAAAACATTTTTGTAAAATTAAAAATACTTTTAAAATATTAAATTATTTCTTAGTTGTTTCTTAGTTGTTAGATCATTTCAATTTGTAAATTTGCATGTTCATTTGCAATATGGCTCCTGAGAGCTTTCCACATTAAAGATCACATATTCATTTTCGTGACCACATCTCATCCTAGTAAAATAGAAAGATTAGTTAACATAGGTGAACTGGGAAATGGGATTTGATTATCTTAATCGAAATATAATTGATCCATGGAATTTATTATCAGACGCAACAAAGGTATTATTGCAAATACTAATCTTTACCAAATAATACTCTACGTTCCGTTTATATTTCCGAGTTATTTGTTCTACAATTACATTGAATTTTAACTGTTTTAATTAAGCCATAATTTAGAGAGAGGAGAATTACAACTTATTATTGTAATATATTATAGCTTTTATTACAGCTTTTTTCATGTTGTACCCCAATTTTATTCACTTTAGATATATCTTAATTATATAAATTAGAAGATAAAATATTAAATATAAAATTAAAATATTTAATACAAAATTGAAGTGATAAATATAAAAATATGAAATTATTATTATTATTATTATTAGGCGTTAGGAACTCG
>NW_017305683.1:311569-318915 GCF_001594115.1 Trachymyrmex septentrionalis
AAAAAAATATGAAATATTGAACATAAATACTAAAAATATTTTTTACAGTTAGAATTTGGCGAAGAAGTATGGCTTCGAATTTTAGAGAAAGCTGATTGCAAACATATAGTTTTTAATACAAGACAAATATATCCAGATGTGCTAATGACTAATTTGGCAATGGCTCTTGCCGCATATACTGGTGATTCTATGAATAACATTATGCAATTTTTTGGAAAGTGTTTTGTTAGATTTTTTAGTAATTTAGGGTAAGTAATGTATTTAAAAAAAATGTACACAAGTCTAACTTTAAAACATGTTGACAATTCTATGTTGTGTGTAATTTTTAAAATACAATTAACTGTACAGAACACTGCATAATCATCAATCATTTCACGTACGCAGATAATAATCATCAAATACAATTCCAATTCTAATTTTATTTCCGTCCCTTTTTATCTAAATCATCGCATTATCTTTTTACTTTGCACTTTCGCCTCGAACCGATGAATTTGTTATTAATAATTCTTATATCTTTGAGCTTTTGGAGCTTATTTTATGACTACATAATAAAAAAAGACTTATATTTTTATAATATATTGCGCTCTTTTGTTTAATAATCGATATGGTCTCTTATTTCCTTTATAATTTATATTTATTATATTTGTCATATATGTAATGCTACTTGATTTTGTCTGTTTTTTTAAAAATAAATAAAATTAAGTGGCATTACGTCTCTTGGACTCTCAGTCTATTGTTAGATTTTTTTACTATGTTCTATGACTTCTTTATAGATTTTTATTACTTTTCATACTATTTCCAAATTTCGAATGCTTTCTCCTTTTAATTATATGTAATTTACGATCATCGAAAGTTGAAGCGATAAAAACTACATATGTAAAATGCAAAATATTCCCTAGATTTCACAAACTTTAAGAAATGTGTGTAGAAGTTTATACACGTGTCAACATAATCAATTAATTAAATTAGAATTGCTTATGTATACATATTGTATATTTTAAAAAATATTATACTTATGCTTGAAAAAAAATTAATGAAATTTGCACATAATACATAGTTTATTTTTTTAGATATGATTGTACTGTAAAAGCAACTGGTCGTTATTTTTGTGATTTTTTACAAAGTGTAGACAATATTCACATGCAAATGAGATTCACGTATCCAAAAATGAAGAGTCCATCTATGTATACAACGCATGTCGATCCACAGGGTGTTGTTTTGGTTTACAGAAGTACTCGGCAAGGTTTTACGCATTACCTTATGGGTAAGAATTTATTCTTTTTTTTTGTCTTATATTATAAATATAAAAAAATCATACTACTATATTATCAAAACGTTTGTATAAGTATATGAAAAAAAGAAAAATACAGATACGAGTAAATCTTTAGTTCAATTATATTTTCTATTACATATAAGATGTTCTACTTTTTGTAGGACAATTATTTCAAATAGCGAAAGATTTATATAATACAGAACTGGATATTAAAGTATTAGAAAGTTCAAATAATATTCCAGGATCTCGAAGCGTAATGGTTAAATTTCGTATTAATTTCGACAACCAGCAATATGTGAGTTTTAAATTGAAATTATATCGTACCTTCTTCCTTTTGAAAAGATTATTAAGAACTATTAAAAAGACTATTGTAAAATATATATATATATATATACAAACATATAATAAGTTATTATTATATTATACAGTGCTGCTTAAAAGTTTCAAAAAATAACAAAATAATAAAATTTTTAGAATGAACAAACAAAAAATAGAAAAAATATTTAATGCAAAATGTTTTCACATTTTGCCTTTTTAGAAAATCTAAATATAATTAATTAACAATATTATTTGTAATACTAAATTATGCTTTTAACTTTTTATTGTAATTACGTTTATTATTAGTTAAATCTTTATTAAACTACAATTATATGTATATTATTTATAATACATTTAACATTTATTTTTTAATGTTTTATGCAATTTACATTGGGAATCAGATTGCGAAGAACAATAGAATGAATACTCCATTAGGCCGTGAATTACCACCGATAAGTTGCACATTTTTCTTACGCCTTTTTCCGTTTGGTGTCATCATGAACAAGGACATGAGAATATTAGGGGTTGGTGATAAATTGCTTCAAGCATGGGGTGGTACCACGTCCATTTTAAACAGGCATGTTTCAGAAATATTTAAATTAAGAAGACCGAAGGGAATTCCATTTACATGGGGGAACGTAAGTAATACAAATTATATATACTTTAAAGATTGCAACGTAAGTTTTATAAATTAAGATAATACTCTAATTATAATATAGATCATACACATGTGCATAAATACAACATTTAGATACACATAAATGTTTAATTTTTAGGTAATGTACTTGCATTCAGTGATATTCGAATTGGAACTAATTAGAGCAAATGATTATTTTATGATAGATTCAGATAATGTGCCAAGCACAAGCAGTAGTTTAGATAGGCGTGGGAGTCAAGGTGCAAGAAGTATCTTATTGAAGGGTCAAATGAGATATATCGAGGACGTTAAAGCTATTATATTTCTCTGTAGTCCTTTGTAAGTATTTAGTTATTAATGTTACCATAAATTACATTTTCCATAAGATAATTGATTTGTAATAGATTATTTTATTGCAACAGGATTAACAGTTTAGATGAACTTCTTAATATGGGTCTGTATTTGAATGACCTAAATCCTCATGGTATGAGCAAAGAATTGGTGTTGGCAGGATGGCAGCATTGCGGAAGGTTATATTCTTAAATAATAGAAAAAAACAATTTCATCTAAAACTGAATACATGTCATAAGATTTTTCGGATATATAATTTATATTATTTGCAGGTTGGAAATGATGTTTGAGAGGGCAGAGCAAAGATCGACGGAACTAGAAAACAGCTATGTATTACTGGATCGATGGAAAAACAAGAGCGATGAGCTTCTATATTCTATGATTCCACAAACAGTAGCAGATCGATTACGAGCCGGAGCCAGTTCATTGAGCACTTGCGAGGTATGCAAATATACTTCACAATCTTAATCACTTCAACATCCTTTGGATCTTATCTACTAATAACTATTTAAAAATGCTTTACTTACAGTCATTTGAATCAATAACAGTTCTTTTCTGCGAATTATGCGACTTTGATTATTCAACCATCGAAGGAGCGATGGACATTGTTTTATCAATGAATGCCGTTTTCTCCTGTTTCGATACATTGATGGATCAGTTTAATGTGTACAAAGTAAGATTAATCATTTTATTAGAAGTATCATTTTGCTCGAGATAATTCAGAATTTAATATGTTTAAATATAAACATATTAAATTCTGCAGAGTTGGATAAGTTAATTTTTTTTAAACTAAAGTTAAGTTAAAATTAACAGCTTTGAAAATTTAACTTAATTAAGATAAAAGTTAATCCATACTAACATTAATTGAATTAAAAGTTATTTAATGAAAAAAAGTAATTAAAAAATTTAAAGTTAAATTTGTTTTATTTCATGATTTCAAGTTAATTTTTTTTAAATTAAATTAAAAACTAAATTAAAAAGTTAACTTTTTTAACTAATTTTTTAACCAGGAGAGATTCACGTATGTATTTCACGGATTTTGATCAGCTTCGGCGTGATTATTCTGGAACATCAAAAAATAATTTTTGTAAAACAGTATAAATTGCACTTCTATATACTTTTAAAGAAAATCGTGATTTAGCGATGACAGATCGCTTTCAAACCTCTTTATTCTTTGCTTAAACATAAATGAAAAATTTGGATTTATTTGAAATTAGAAAAATGTATCTCTCACGGTCACGAATGTATAAGCATATAATCCAAATAGGAATCTGTATAACACCAATTAGTCAACTCTGATGTTAACTTTTAAAAAATCAATGTGTTGACTCTTACTTTGCCCGTTATTTATTATTATTTGTTTAAAAAAATCAAATTAAAAGTTAATAGTTATCAGTAAAATATAACTATGTAAAGTTAAAAAGTTAAGAGTCTAAAATGTAATTAAATGAAGTTAAAATTAATTAACTTTTGAGCTTAACTTTGAATTTTGTGATTTAGTATTGACACCCAACTTTGAAATTCTGTATATAATCTGAAATGATGTAATTTGTAATCCGTTAAAGATTATGTTGACCAAAATCGTATACGAACTATCTTCGTGACCCAATAATACAAGAAAATGTTTCAGTGACGTATGGTCAAGATAACGAATCGCATATAATTTTATGTAATTAAGATACTTTATGCTCGTTTCTATATTAATTTAATTTTAATCTTGGTTTAACTGTCTTTATTTCTTTTTTGATTTAAGACTCATCAGTGATGTTTTCGGGCAAATCAAAATAAATCTAATTGAGCAAAAGAATATACAGGATTTCCGTAAGTTTTGGCCAATCGGTTTTGTGTAAATAGAGTGGACTAAATTGCCAATGAGTCGGAAAGTCCTTTACTATTTTGCAATTTTTTGAAATAGTTAACAAGATATTAATTACTAAAAATTGCCAAATATTGATCTTAAATAATTTTTTACTCAAATACTATCAATTTTACAAAAAACCTACAAGAAACAAAAATTATTTAAAAACGATATAATCAACAGGCTCTAAAGAAAATTCTAAAAAATAATAAATCAAATGCCAATTTGAACCAACATTGGTTATTAGTGTGTATTTTTATACCATTTATTCAAAGTGAATATTAAACGTATACGTTTCGACCTAAAGTCCTCTTCAGTACAAAAAAAAATATATTAACAAAATTATATAATGATAGCGCATACGAGTATAAACTAATAACATATAAAATGCGAGAAAAACCGAGTGGTGGTGATGTTCGAGTTAATCTTGATCATTAAATTACTAAATTAACTAACATGAAAAAGATTTTTTATTTTAAAACGACCGATCAAAAGGTTAAAAATAATTTAAAAGATGCTAACATGAGATTATACGCGAAAAATGATAAAAAAAACTTACACGACTGTTAAGATTGAACTGAGAATTTCTACAAAGTTTGTTGTACATGTTCCATTAGACTGTTCCATTTACTGTGTAATACAAATGAGATTAAATTAAAAAGTTAATATAAATAACAGTAAAAATCCAATTTTAGTTCACTTACATAAAACAAAATTTACAGATATTACAATAGATACGACATAACTATTTGGTAGGCAAATGTAAAATAAAAATTGAGAGAAACAGTGGACAACAGAACATGTACTTACAAACACAAGTAAAAATATAAATAATAAATAATCAAATATTAACGATATAGACTGGAAGCATTACGTCTCTGAAAATAAATTTATATATAACGGATCAAGAGAAAGTGTATCGTTTTGTAAATTCAGATCTTGTTTTTGTTTTTTAATATGTATCATCTCTAATAACAATTTTTTATGTAAAATTTGCTCTTTGTCTAAAATATGTACGTTATCTCAATCAAATTCATGAAATAAGTTCATCCGATGTTGTGTGATAACTGAATATTGGATCGTGTTTCTTCTCTATTAATATGATTCCCATGTTCACTTATGCGCGTTTTTAGGCATCTGCTTGTCTGTCTAATACGACGCATCACAATCTTTACAGTCAATCTTATATACTACATTTGATTGAGAAGATTGAGGTAGCATATCTTTCTGAACTTTGATAAATCTATTGAACTATCATTATGTAATTTTGTTAATATATTATTTTGTGCGTAAATAGAGCGAATGCAATGAAGATATATGTACAAAACTGAAGAGGATTTTGACCGTAGGTTGAAATGTATACGTAATATTTACTTTGAATAAATGGTATAAAAATACACACTAATTACCAGTGTTGGCTCAAATTGGCATTTAATTTATTATTTTTTAGAATTTTCTTTAGAGCCTGTTGATTATATTGTTTTTAAATGATTTTTGTCTCTTGTAGATTTTTTGTAAAATTGATAGTATTTGAGTAAAAAATTATTTATGATCAATATTTGGCAATTTTTAGTAATTAATATCTTGTTAACTATTTCAAACATTGCAAAATAGTAAAGGACTTTTTGACTCATTGTCAGTTTAGTCCGCTCCATTTACACCAAACCGATTGGCCAAAACTTACGGGACATCCTGTATATTCTCTTGCTCAATTAAATTTATCTTGACTTGCCCAAAAACATCACTGATGCCCTGAGTCTTAAAACAAAAAAGTAATAAAGAAAGTTAAACCGAGATTAAAATTAAATTAATATAGAAACGGGCATAAAGTATCTTAATTACATAAAATTATTACATGCGATTCGTTATCTTGATCGTACGTTACTGAAACATTTTCTTGTATTATTGGGTCACGAAGATAGTTTTTATCTGAGTTACTAAATAATATTGTTGATCACGTATTTGTCATTTACAATTATGTCATAACAGGTGGAGACTGTTGGTAGCGTGTATATGGCAGCTAGCGGTGCACCGGACAGAAATGAAAACCACGCACAAAACGTCGCCGACGTTTCTCTGCAACTTATCGAGCATGTTCGATCCCTCAAATTACCCTCCGGATTGGATATACGAATCCGCATAGGTAACAACCCTGCACATAGTTGTTTAACTTCTCGGACGTAATATATATTTTTTGTATCTTTTGGGATATGGCTTTGTTTCCTCGATATTTTGAATAATTTTGTCCTTGTAAAAACTAACTATTACATCGTACAACGAGACGACGAATACATGAAGAAATTAATTTCATTAATTAAGATAATATTATTTATTGTGAAATCTTTTAGGCATTCATTCTGGACCGGCGGTCGCCGGAGTGGTCGGCATCAAAGTACCGAGATATTGTTTCTTTGGAGATACTGTTAATACGGCCTCCAGAATGCAAACTTCTAGTCTGGTAACAGTTATCTTAGCTTTTCCTAAAATAAGTAATTAAATCCAAATATAAGATACAATCTATATTAAAATATTTTATTTGGTATAGATTGATAAAAATCTCACAATCTATCCAATCTCGTGCTATACATCGCGCATGTGTCAAAGCACTAGTCAAAACAGTCTCGTGTTTCTTAATTTTTTATTGATATATTAGATTAATTTTAATTAAACACAAAAGTTAATAACCAAAGAAATTAATCTATAATTACTTAGTTTTTATAAACAAACACCGAATATCTTGCACACACAATAAGTAATCTAAATTGATAATGTAATTTCAAAAAAGTACAGTTCAAGAAGTATATCAGTTAACATACATATAATTACGTAAATTACATATATCACAGTTTAAATTAATTAAAAACAAATTTATTACCTTACAAATCTGTTGTATTTTCTCTTTTAAATTC
>NW_017305683.1:319015-331948 GCF_001594115.1 Trachymyrmex septentrionalis
TATTACCATTAACAAATTTATTACCTTACAAATCTGTTGTATTTTCTCTTTTAAATTCTTTTATTTTCACACTATTTAATTACATTGTATGGCGTAGCCGGGAAAGGTGCATATTTCTTCTAGCACCAAAGCTTTATTACCAAAAGGACGTTATCATACCGAATCACGTGGAGTTGTTAAGATAAAGGTTTGTATTATGAAAATGTATTAATCAATCATACGTTATATATCATGTATATCTGTACGGAGTTATATTTCATTTATTATATAAAGGGAAAAGGAAATATGGAGACGTATTGGCTGGAATCAACGGCAAATAATGAAATGAAGGAAGAAATATCAAATGATAAAACCGTCGAAATTAAAGGTCTTTTAGTTACTAGTATCTAGAGTACTTTAATAATGAATTAAATAAAATCCACGCTATTGCTGTAACTGCTATGAAATACTAGTATATGTTTTATCTATTAAAAAGGAATCAAGCTATGTTGACAATTTCTTAATGTATATACATATGCATTAATTGTGTACAGTAAACAAAATTACGTAGTTATAAAACATAGTTATAAAAAAATAATTGTCATTAAATAATTATTACATATACACACACACACACACACACACACACATTGTATTTAAATTAATTAAAAATTGACCTTAATATATCAATAACATACATATCAATAATATATATGAATAACAAAATGCACAATGTGTATATCTATTTTAAATTGCATCTATTATTTATTGCGTGATGTAAACAACATTACAAATATATGCAATGTATGTATATATATATATATATATGAGTTTTCAAGTCGAATTCCAAGTCGTCTGATTGCGAAAAACAGAGAAAGTCTTGTCACTTTCTTTCTTTATACATTCTATATTATGAATATTAACCAAAGTGAAGGGCGCACGTGCCTCAATTTTTAATCATTGAATACACAATGTGTGTATATAATTCGTGTACATGATAAAAATGACACAGAGCGTATCGTACATTATATATACAGTTGTGAAACATTACGTACATTTATGTATATAATAGAAATAAATAAATATATGTTAAATAATTATCATATGATGTAATAAATCCTTAATCTCATTCAGTAAGAATTATGAACTGCAATGTACATCTTATTGTATGCTTTATTGATTGTTTTTGTAGCTTGCATATTTTTTACCGTTATATAAATAATGAATTAACTAAAATAAATATATCAGTCTATATATGTATAAAAAATATATATCAACAATAACAGCCATCGTTTGTGTTGTGTTTAATCCATGTCAGGTATCGATTTACTCTGGCATAAACCCCGGGATATCCGGATTGCGCGCATCCTTCGCCCCAGGATACCACTCCTGTAAAGTTAGTCTTTTTATTTATCTTTTCTCTTGGGTGAGATTGGTTTTCCAAGTTTTTTTTTAAATGTCTTCTTACATTTTATAATTTTTTCAAATTTTACGATATTTCGTGTCGCCTGTATTAAATAATTAATACAATTTAAAGCTGAACTTACCAACTACCTGATGAACACTGTTCTCTTCTATATGCATCGGACCACCGCTGTCTCCCTACAATGTGAGAATTTATATTGTTATTTTTCTTAAAAATTAATATTTTTTACAATGTTTTTATATTTATTAAAAATATGCTAGACATCTACCCTGATATTTTTATTTGTTTCATGCATTATTTGTCATATTTTTATTGTATCAATTATTTACATAATTAAAATATAATGTTTTTTTATATTTAAAAACATATACTATAAAATTTATATTTAATTATTTAAGATAAATGATTTAAAAATAACTGATATTTTAATATTACTTCCTTATACTATTCAAAATTAATGTGACTTTTTGTTTACTTGACAGGAATCCTTGCCACCCTCCTTGAAACCCGCACATATCATGTTATCGGTTATTTTGGATGCTGGATATTTCGTAGCGCGACATTCTGCATTTGAAAGAATAGGAATAAAAACTTCTTGTAAAGTGTACGATACCTGACCACCTTCCTTAATAGCACCCCATCCGATTATTATACCCTTTTTACCAGCGAAAGTTTTTGCTAAAAAAAATAATTAATTCGTAATCTATCATTTAAATTTAAATTATTTTTCTAATTCTTTAAAGTCTATTTTTAAAAATCTAAAATACTTGATATCGATCATTTAACAAATAAACATAATTTTTCAATAAAATCTTTATTATTATTTGTGTATAGAGATGCGTAAACTTTATAAGAAATACCTTTTTCCGGAAGACAAGCAGGTCGCATCGAACCTTTGAACTTGATAGCACCTTTCAGTTTAAGAAGTGCAATATCATTATCGTAATTAATATTCGAGTAACTAGGATGCTTGATTGCTTTTTCTATTTGAAAATCCTGCGTTTTACTTTCACTGGTTGAGTTCCAGTCGTGTTCCAATATTCGAGCAATTAATTTATGTGTATCAAATCTGTAAATAAAAATCTGATTATTTTAGCGTTTTGCATATGCATACATATTAATTGCGTATACATATATAAAATTGACATAAACAGTTCACCTGTCAACACAATGAGCAGCCGTTAGTACATGTTGTGAATTTATAATTGTACCTCCACAATAAAATTGTCCTTTGTACAACAATAAGACCATCCAAGGATATTGATTGACAAGCGTCTCGACGCCTCCAACAATACGATTGTGTTTATTTGTTAAACCACAAGCTATAAATAATGAATCAGTGTCTTATTATTTCATATGTAATATATATATACGTTTTATACACATAAATATAAAGTTTTCTTCTTTTTCTCCAATAATATCTTATTAAAATATATAGGGAGTCCCAAAATTCATAAGCCAAAGTACCATTTAAGAATCTAAAAAAATTTTTTTAAAATTAAGTAAAAAGGTTATGGTAAATTTGTATTTTAAATAATAGTTTGTGAAATAATAAGGATTTAAATATGATCAATTACAGATTACGTTTAAACGTAATACGTTTTACGTTTACTCTACACTCTATAGTACACATTTACTAATATTATTGCACACGTGATTCATGAATAAGTGGATGTCTAAATCTGTAATTGGCTGTATTTAAACTGTTATATAAAAAATTACTTGAAATAAAAATGTACACATAAAGAATACACACACACACGCGCGCGCGCGTTGTGTAAGAATATAAAATAATCGACAGGAATTATAATTGTCATTTATGGTGTAAGAATACCTAAAAACATAAATATTAACAAAAAATTATAAATTTAAATTTAAACATACTGCATTTTAAACACTCTTCTGGTTGCTGCAGTTCTGTATTTGTTGATGGGTGTGGTGTTACTGAACCAAACAGCCATTCCCAAAATCCTTTATCATTATCAACTCCACTTGTGCTATTCGAATTTTGCTCCTCCACACGTATAGTTAAGTTTGATTGTAACTAGAATTTAAAGTATATTTTTTTATATTATATATATATACAATAGATTAAATAATATTCATATCACATAGAAGTTAATAAAAGTTTTTTAGATTAATTATTAACTGCATCTATAAAACTTATAGTAAAAAATATTTTAATGCAAAATATACAAATTAACTATAAAGATACTTAATTTTAAATATTAAAAAATTTTGAAGTATTAATGAATTATTTATTTAAAAAAATAATTTGTTAAAAAGTACATAAAATTAAAAAATACGACAAATCTGAGAGTTTCTACGTTTATTTCTATATACATATTACTTTTAATATATTCTTTCGCGTATTTTATTTTGTAAATAATAAATTAGTTTAAAAATAATTTATCTATATGTAAGTAATCGTAAATGTGCAAAAACACTACATCATCAACACATAATCAGCACATCGATGATACCTCATTATTAACGCTGACTGTTATTGCCACTACGACAAGAGTTAATAATAATAGAAATCGTAACAGCATTATTTTTAGCACTTAAAAATTTAGCACTACTGTACGTTATTTCTTACTGTGCACTGAAAGAAGTATCAAAACGATCTGATCCACAGCGCACTTCCTGCCGAAGCAGCTTATACTTTCACACAAACCGTCGATTTGGTGTCACGTCTTTATTTATATGGAATAGTGGACAAGCCGGTAGCAGAAGTGAAAATTTAGGCTACTGGTATGTAAATTCATCACAAAAAAATATAAGCATGTAAGAAATCTATTAAAAGTTCGTTAAAGATGTTATATCTTTCAAATAATTCCTTTTTCTCTTTCTCCTATGATTTCTCTTTTTAAAATAAAGAAAGGACAAAAGTGAATGTCGTAGTTAGAATTAATTTATTAGCTATAATATAGAAATTATAGAAAAATTGTTCACTATTTTTGCACATTCCACATTTTTATTATTTTTTTAAATCGTAAATAAAATAATTAACACACGCAGAGAAAAGATTAGTCAACGCAGCTAAAATATAGCTATAGTAGTGCCCTTATATAGGGACAGCTAATATTGTTGCTGCCAAAGCTCAATTTATTAACTGCTAAAATTTAGATGCTGCAGCAAAAAATATTCTCTGCTAAAATAAAATAGCAACCGGCAGCGTCTCAGAAACAATTGCAAATGGAATGTTCGGTTACGCGGTTAAAATAGTGACGAATAGCTGCCACTTACTTAGCTACTCAGTTAAGTACGCTTCTAATTTTAACTAATAAACGTCGTCAGTAAATGTATTTTATCTTCAATAGCCAATTTTTATCAACAACAGCAAAGTTTGAACCAGCAACTAATATTTAGCTGACATTATTAAATCCTTTTTCTATGTGCAATGTTTATAAAAAAATGTATTTTCTATCAAGATTCTTTAGATTTAAATATAAAACAAATGCAATATTTATTAAATATTTAAGACGTACGTTCAAAGAGAACTTTGTTATGGAATTAATAAGTGCGTTTTTTTGTAGATAAAAAAAAATAAAGTGTAGTGATTGTAACAGATACAATAAAAAAGCTGGCAGCAATATTGCTGCAACGTTTGTAATGTTATTGCAATAATAGTGGAATGATCTGAGAAATTACATATATATTACAAATTAGTTTTTAAATAAAAACATATAAAAATCAATGTTTTTTCCCTAACACAGATCTTCAAGGGACGTTCCAATCAACATTCAGAGGATATGTCCTAAGAACGTTTACCAGAATGTCCCTCGAATGAAGTGTGCCATTAAGGTTTGTATATACAAGAATAAATGTATGTATATTATTGCATAAATAAAGAGTATCTCGTACATTATACATCTTACTTTCAAAAACGTAAATTTGAAAGTTTAAATAAATCTCATTGTAATTTAAGCATTCTGATTTACTTAAAGATACACTTTTACAAATCTTTAGCATGACATAAGCGCGCGTTTCATATTGTGTACAGTGACGTATTCATAATATTCCAAGTGATATGGAAAATGACAGATTTTTTGACAGGTCCCCATCTTTGTCTTTATCGGCACTTCTCCGTCTGATCTGACTTATCAACTTCAATTATTGCTGAACAAACGAGATAAGATGAGCGGCAGGGCAACAGATTGTACACCACCTGTAACCTGTAACAGTGGGTCAAGGTATATAGGTAACGAGACCCTCATGCGGGCGAGACGTATTACCTTATTGTCTCGATGTCTAACTTTATCAGAAGCCTTGCTTTATTTTCACGTATCTTCAGGGTCAAATCTACGATGTAATCTTTTCACGGGCAGAAATTTGTTGTCTCAGATAATATCTAAGTAGTACGTAATTCTTAGGTAAAGTTTCAGATTGTAAAAATAACATAGCAAAAGAGCCATTAAAAATTATAATAAAGAAGTGAAATTCTTCATGATTATATTAAGGTAATTGTTTAAATAATACAGATACACACACACACACACACACACACGCGCACGCGCGCGCGAGAAAAACAGAGGAAGAAATATATAGAATATTAATAGTCATCATGATACGTATTTAATTGCAATTTAAAAATTACAATTCAAGATGTAAATGTAATATGTACGTTATATATAAATATATATAACATCTCAAGAAAAAATTAAAAAATTATATTATTTTTAACATTTCTTTCCTTGTCTAATTATTTTAAAGATATAGCTTCTACTTGTGTAGAACTTTATGCATATTCTATAATAAATAAGTCAATAAGTTAATGTTAATTTTGCTCTCACAATTAAGTAAGAATTGAAGTTACTTTCGACTTAGCCACGTACCTATATGGCAAGTAAAACAAATAAAATATAAAGATAAAAAGTTAAGCTTGATGTATATTTTTATTACACAAGTATTGTATCTGATGTTAACAAAAGAAAAAATAAATATAATCCTTATAAATTTAATGAGTCTAATGTGATTAAAGAGTTTGACGGCTTGTTTGACACTTTTATAAGTTTCAAAGAAACGCGTAATACTGATTTTTTGAGACCTATCTCAAATTTGGCTGCAATTTTGACGTTGACTGAAGATTACATGTAAGTAAAATTATCTGTAAGTTAATAAATTGCAACATACGATGTTTTACCTGTCTTGATATGTATGTAAGTTTAAATAATAATGTGGAATCAATTCAGTTTTATGTAGAGGAAATTGCGACACTTTTAATTGGAGGTCTTCTTGCATGTTTATATCGCTTATTGCATTTGCTGCACAAATCCCTTTATTCTAGATGATTAAAAATCTTTGAAAAGCCGCAAACGTTTTATTAGCTCACAAACTCATAATATTTTTATGATTGTAACCACAATCTTAATAGAGTCCAAGAAAATTGTATAACTTCTTCCTTTCACGCTGCAAGTTTGTTCTAGCGCATTGAAATTGAACAAACCATTATTACATTTATCGACTTGATTATAACCACAACAAAACATCATGATATATTGAGCAAATATTAGAAACTTCCCAGACAGCAAAAATATCTAAAATCGGGTCATAAGATTTTTTGCGTCAAAAAGACGACTTAAAGACGTCTTATGTCACAATTTTAAACTTTGTATTGTTTAGGTCCTAAGAGACATTCAATAAAATTTATATTTTAATTATATATATTTAATAATTCGATGCCACTCTGCAGCTTCTTTCTCTGGTATTATTTCAATACTTTTTCGATTACTTTTTGCATTGCTTATAATTTTCTTATTAATATAGATATAATACATTGGCTTGATGCACGACATTATGTTCCTTAATATCTGGCATTTCGGTTGAGAAAAAAAATTCTTTAGAATATGTTTATTTTTATAAAAGTTATAAGTTGAATTAAACCCACATATAAAAATGTAAGTAAGATGTAAGTAAGTAGTAAGGAAACTGTAACATTGAATTCGCTACTGGCCTTACGGTCTCTACTGTGATTGACTAATTTGCTTATTGCTTACGTCTTGTCTTACGTTTTTATATGTGCCATAGGCTTTAAGTTTGGTATATCATATTTAAGTATGTAATGTTGTTTCTATAGTGTGACACGCAAGGTTAAATAAAAACAATTATTACATTACGTTTACTCTTTTCTGATACCGAATCTATATTGTAAAATTGTATAAATCTGAATTTTTTTAAATTACCTTTTTGATTACTATTCCTAAGCATACACAACTGATTGCAAAGTTTATTATTGTACGTATCAGGAGATATTGTCTCATCGTGTATAATCGTAATTAATAGTCTTCACGCCGAGCACTTGCACATAAAAAAATTATATTGTAAATTGCACTTTCTTCTAGAAAAAAAGCGCTACCAATTTGCTCAATGAATGCGTATTTGTAGAAAGTGTCACGTGGAACAATGATAAAAATAAGAATCTCGGCATTTCGCACGCAACATAATAAAGTAACGAGTGAGATTCTTGCAATTATTTTGCTCGCGTAATTTATTAGCAACACCCGTTCATCATTGTAATAATCCATCGCCTTCATTATCATCATCATCATCATCATCATCATCATTATCAACGACGTCATTATCGTCATCGTCGTTGTCGCTGACACTGTTGAAGTAGTTATCATACCGCGACAGTGAATCGGAACGGCCGTGGGGCGCGGTGGCATTCGCGTTCATCCGCTGACGAAATTGACATTGATCCAGTCTCGGTGGATCCCTGAAATGAAGGGTCGCTGTGAGAGGAGGAGGACCGGGTTGACATTGGACGTTCGTGGTGGCCGATGGTCAATTGCGCCACAGACTGACGCTTATACGTACACGCGCAAACTCTCATTGTGCTTGTACTCGAGGCGGTACTTGTGCAGGTGAGACAACGGGCGCGTACACCGACCGACCGGGTGATTTAAAGGCTGTCACATGCAACATCTGCCAATGCAAACGCACCACTCAAGGTTGACGATCCCCACCGAGACACGTCGCTGGGCTTTTTCATTAGTTATAATTTACTATAAAACGGCAAAACGGCCGAGATACTTTTAGACTTTTCACGGTACCGGTGTAAGCACGTGCGTGGATCCGAATTTTCCAACAACAAATAAGTTACGCATATTGGCAAGGATTAATTAAACTGGAAACCGCACGTGAACAACATGGATGATTATGCAAGAACGAAATACATTCCTGTGCTGTTTCTCTGTCTGGGTTGTTGTTATGCATTGCCTCGTGTGGTAAGTTAAGCAATTATTATTTAAATGGACAACGTTTATGAGAAGACGTTAATGTAATTGTAGCAATGACAATATCTTGTTTTCGTTTAGTTTAAATTTGCACTTAAATAAACTTAAAAAAACAATAAAATTTTTAATTACGTTCCATAAATATATTAAGTTTCATATCCGTAAAATTTACTCGTTAAGGAAGAACACTCTGGTTTACTCATTAATAGACTACTAACCTTCATATAATTTATTCTTATTTTCTCTTTACATTTCTGCAAAAGTACAAATAATCCATAAATAATATTTTTTCTTTTCGAAAATGTTATGAACAAAATATTATTGCAATAAATTGTCAATATGTTATAATTTCATCATGACATACGATATTTACAAAAGAAAAAAACATACAGAATTCATAATTTTGAAATATCTGTGCTCATATATTCTCTCCTTTATAGACATTATCAAACAATGGACGGGATTTGCCTACTTCAAATGCTCAAGTACACTATAATATTACAAATGCAGAAGTTGATCCTTCGACAATAGATGAGGTGTCTTACGTCGATTTTGAGCCTGCGCTTACATTCCCTTCCAAAAAGCCAAACGTTTGCAATGATTGCGGTAAATGAAAATATCTGAATTAATGTTTAATTATGCATTTAATTAGAAGTCTACACAAGAAACACATAGAGAACATTATAAGAACATAAACATAAATACTCGTAAATCTTTTATTTTCTTATATTATAACAACAATAGGTATAATCATGCATGTTCCAACTTCGATAATAATCTGTTTCTATTACATGTACAACATAATAAGCGTAATTTCATTTTAATGTGAATTAATGGAATTAGTAAATATATAACAATTTGAGTGTAAATTAATGGAATTAGTAAATATATATCGTGTATATGAAAAGCATCCATACATTGTAGTAATATAAAATTGTCATATAAAATAAAAATATAGCATTAAAATATATTCTTCTTTGCATACTTTTATACATTTGATGCTACAAAACTTACGTATTAAAGTAATAAAAATATTATTTTCATTTTTGTAATTTTGTTTTTACATAATGTACAAGACATTAAAAGATTCGATTTAATAAGATTATTCTTTTAAATAAAAACCTTTTAAATAAAAACCCTTAGTTTTGCATCATTGTAAATAATTAGCGTGTATCAAATAAAGCTGTCCGATTGTATTGATTATTCAAGTTACATTCATGTATTAACGCATTACAGTTTGCGGGCTTGGGAGAAAAACGAGAATTGTTGGTGGCAATATTACTAGCGTTTATGAATACCCTTGGCTTGTTAGTATGAGTAAAAAGGGCACATTTTATTGTGCTGGAAGTGTAATAACACGAAAGCACGTACTTACTGCGGCTCATTGCTTGCAAGGGTATATGTCAAGCAATTACAATCGTATATTTAATAATTCCAGAATTATATTACAATATATCTACATAATTAAAACTATTTTCAGATTTGATATTAAAACCATCAAGCTTGTTTTGATGGATAGCGATCGTTCCTCGATAAGCAGAAACGCTATAGTTCGACGTATTAAATCGGCAACTATTCATGAGAATTTCCATAGTTATACTTTTAATAATGATATTGCAATCATAGAGATGGATGAACCCGTATCTGTGAATGGTATTGTACGAACAGCATGTTTACCGGAAAGCAGTAAGTTACTTTTAACATCAACAAAGTATTTTCTAATATAATATTACATTTACTAAAAGTTTAACATTTAAGTTTCACTGATTCTCAATCATTCTCAATCTTTCCTTTTATGTGATACGTTTTTCTCAGAAATTAATTATTACACACAAACATGTATGTGCATTGTTATGTTTTGTATATTGTTATTTACTTAATTGACATCTAAATTAATTATTGTCTGCAAAATAATAATCAATAAATTGCGAGAGCGCTATTAATTATTAATAGGGAATTCTCTTCATTGGAACAAGTAAAAATTTATTATACGTTTTTAAATTCTAATATTATGTTTAAATATTTAAATAACAGATTTAATTTTAATAGAATTTATGTTAATGCAATCGGTCGTAATAGATATTAATTCGAATTTGAATATTACAGAAACAATTGACTATACCGGAGCGCTCGCTACTGCAGTGGGATGGGGCCGAACAGGAGAAACCAAGCCGGTAAGTAACGAATTGCGAAAAGTCAATCTGCCAATCTTATCACAAGAGGAATGCGATCAAGCTGGATATGCAAAGGATCGTATCACCGAAAATATGTTTTGTGCCGGCTACATACTACATCCGGAGGGAACAGTAGGACGAGACGCTTGTTTTGTAAGAATTAATACACAGTTTGAAATAAATAAAAACAAATGATGTTCTTGAATTAGAAATATCTTTAGTGCATAAAAAACATGTGTACATATGCATATGTGTAGGCGTGTGTAAATTATTTACAATATTAACGGATATTGTCTTTAAGATCTCGTTAATAAAATTTTTAGTATTCAATATTATATGTAAATTAATATGACGTGGTTTAATTTATTACATTATCGTATTAACTATCAATATAATAAACAATAATTTAAATATGTCTTTTTCAAAGAATAAAATAGACTATTTTTTCGTATACTATTTCTGAATATATTTTTCATTTTTCTTTTGTTTTAAGGGCGATAGCGGTGGTCCTTTACACGTTAAAGGAATTTATGGACAGCTTGAAGTAGTAGGTATGTATTTAATAATAATAAATTAAAATGTTATTTTATATATTTGTAATTTCAAACTTTTAAAATTTAATTTTAAAATTAAAATAATTTTTTTCTGAGTATAGTTAAACAAAGAAATACAGTCGTCTTATATTTATAAAGGTCAAATAAAAATATATACTTTTATGTTTCTTTTTAGGTCTAGTTTCTTGGGGACGTGGTTGTGGAAGACCATATTTCCCTGGAATATTTACGAAACTAACAAATTATATTGGATGGCTTAAAGATCACTTAGACGACGAATGTATTTGTCCTCCACCGCATCGGCAATAACATAAATTTGTTATCTATTTTGTGAGAATTGCGAATTATCAGAGAAACAGTAAATATTATTTTTATTTTAATATTTATTTGATCGTTATATAAGTTCATGAAAGAAATAGATAGTAATAAGGAAGAGAATATTTTGATACTATATCTAACTATTTTTTTAGAATCATTGTAACATTACTGTATATTTCCGCGCCATTAATTTATTGTAATTATTAATATGTATATGTAATGCATCTAGTCCAATATATCCACTTATACGGGATCTACAGTTTTTACGGTTCCAAATAGTCTTTAGAAAAGGTTGTCATGGCCAAGATATTCTTGGTGATTTGTCATTGCCTTTCGAAAGGGTACGATCAAATAAAATTTATAAATGTGTATTCTGGGTGTAATAGGATTTGAATTTGGATCTTTGGCATAAAGAGCAGCCATGCAACTCTCCATGCCACGATCGCCATACACGCCAAAGTATATATAATAAAATATTTATACTGCGATATTTTGTGCTACGAATGTCCCGTAAAATGAAAGAATGTATAGTAATAAAAACATAATTAATTTTTATTTCCATAATAATATTATATTGTATATAAAATATGTATTAGATTTACAAATAATATATTCCGTTATAAATTGGAAAGGCTTAAATCTTATTGTGTTTTACTTCTTTCCTCTCTCTCTTCTTTCTATCCCAATAATTTTATTTTAATAAAAATAATTATAAAATAACAATAATAAGAATAACAATTAATGTCGAAGAACTTCTTGATATTTAACAATATAAAGACTAAAATGTAAGAGAAAGTAGTTTTTAATGTAAAGTATAACGATATAAAAAGTTGGTATAAAATTCGTACGTGTTTCGACTTATTTCAAGTCATTCTCAACGATATTAATATAGTTCTAATTTAGTACAAGTAGTGCATCAACTAACATTGGTGCCAATCATCCAACATCACAATGAGATTTCTTAGCTTCATCCCAGTTTACGGACCACAAAGAAACAAGAATTCTTATAAAGTGAAGCGAATTGATGCAACTTGTGCGTACACATACAGTAGTTAACCAGTACAATATAATATTAATTTTGACAATTAGATGAAGTAACAAGAGTGATCCAAATAATTTTTTTGTCAAATGAAAAGAATAAAATGTAACAGTTGTTCACTCTTCGGTTACGCAGACAAATAACCTTGTTATGTTGAGATGTATTATGAATAGTTGTATATTTATAAATATATATATATATATAT
>NW_017305683.1:332048-342314 GCF_001594115.1 Trachymyrmex septentrionalis
ACAATATCTTCATACGTTTATAAAAATATCTTTATAATTATTAAACGTTGAAAACTATTATTTATAGTATATACTACTATTTATTTATAGCTCAATATGGATTAAACAAAAATAATAAAATATAGTTATTAGACGTATAACATTTTAGTTGTAAAAGCGTGTATGTAAAATACTGTTATAACTAAAATAATGTTACAGCGTTTCCGTGCTACATTAACATTTATTACAAACAGTATAAATCTAGCTAATTCTATTCTAATATTTAAATCATTTTAAGTTAAAAAGTTTACTATTCAAAAAGATAGAAATGTGTTGAAATGTTGCACTAGCATATTTTGTAAGGAAAATTAATGAAACACGAAAACGTTATAGTCATTTTCTATAACTCGAATAAAAATTGGATGATAAAAATATTTATATAAAGTTTTTGTGTCATTTTTGTAATTTTACTTTTGTCTTATTGTTAAATTAGGTCTGAAATAACGCTCACTTCTTATAAAACATTATGTAAAGTATGTAGGTATAAAAAATATATATATGGCTTGAATATGTTTATACTTGAGTCTTAAAGTTAATGTTACGTTAAAGTTATTTATTAACTTCATCGATTAATGTGCGCGCGCGCGTGTGTGTGTGTGTGTGTGTGTGTGTTGCGTTACCTTAATAAAGTTTCGAATGAGATAATATCTAACAACGTCGACAGAAAATTAAAGACGGAATTATAAGGCGGAAAGAACGTGCACGTGATACAAATACAAATATTAGATATTATCTCACTCAAAATTTTATGAAGGTGACAAAGAGTATATAAACTTGTAGAGGTACCGCAGCGCATTACTTCGAAACCACAGTACTGAAGTTGAAAAAGTCATGGCAAGTCCAAAAGATTACAGCGCGTTTAGTACAGTTCAAAGATATAGAATATCGGCTATAATTGAAGAGTTTGCCGATAATCTAGTAAAAATAAGTGGAAAGTGTATAGACATCGGTTGCGGTCCTGGAGATACAACAAAGGAATTTCTGTTACCGAGTATAAATTCCAATGGAGAAATAATTGGTAAAAGAATATTAAATTGTAAAATTATAATGTGACAAAAATCGACATTATAAATAATTATTTAATTAAATGCTTTTGCGAAGGTATAGATATTTCGGAGAACATGATTAAATATGCAAATGATAAATTTAAAGACGAAAAACGGCTTCAATTCGACACATTAAATATTGAAACTAAAAATTTACCTAAGAAATATATTTCACAATTTAATCATATATTTTCGTTTCACACTTTACAATGGTGCAACGATATCCGGTAAGTAATATACTATATAAAAAAAAAACATAATTTAAGCTAAAATATATTTAACTTTTAAATAGTAAAAATACAAAGGATTTCTGGAATTCAAATAAATCAAATAAAAAATAGGGCTATATCCTATTAAAAATTCTTGTAAGTTTTTTGTAAACTAAATCTTAAAAGAGTTGTATATGATCAATCAAGATTACTAAATGAACGTATATGATTATAAAAAAATCTTATATATAATATAATTTGTTCATGAATTTCACTAGTAATCTTTAATATCTTAAGAATCTGGAATGAATCGTACATGATAATTTATATCGCAAAAGAAGATCTTGCCTTAGTCTTATAAGCTTATAAACAAATTTTTTTTTAAGTAGTTTCTTTACAACATCATCCAAGAATATGATATTAAGAAAAAGTTTTAGTCTAGAGCTTCAATATTTTTTATCAATTTTTTTCATAAGAAAAGGAAAGAGATATCAAAATAATGCTTTTTGCATTATGTTTTTTATATTTCAATATACAAAAAAAATTTTTATTTTTAAAAATATAAAAAATTGCGGCTGTAACAATATGGGTACATCAGAGCAGCGCGTGACTAATTGGCGGAAAATCTTGAGTGTCGACAGTTTATCCGAGACAAAAAAATTAATAAAATTATTAAAATATATTAAATTTATGGAGTCATAAACCTCATTTTATTCAAAAAATTTGGAAATTTACAGAATAACAATCATTTGAAATTAAGTGTCAATTTTCACGAACTTTTTTTCATTTTCAACTTATTCAAAGAAATAGTTATTTTAGAAAATTTATTTCTATATTCATAGCCTCATAAAAACTGTCTATTTTACATGGAAGAAAACTTTATGTCGGATGATTGGTTGAAGCTGTAGAATTTCTCGCCAGTTTGAAAAATGTGAATTCGAAAAAAACGCGTTTAAAGTTTTACTTTAAGATAACAATATTTACTTTTTATTAACAATATTTTGCAACTTAATTTAATCAGCAATTCCTGACCTAATAAGTCAATTTCCCCTCCTGTTCGAAGAACAAATTTTGCTGCATTTGAGCCCTTTTTCTTTCGATTCTTGCTTGTTTTGCGCATAATATCGTTGAGCTCACTTGATTTTCGACCGATGCAAAATCCAATTGAACAAGTCATAAATTGCTTTAAAATTTTGAATATTGCAAAATCCTTTTAAAGGCACATTCTACACACTTTAGAGATGCAAAAAATGTAAAAAAAAATTAATTTTTTTTACCCTGCAAAGTAGAACTTCTCCTTAATAATTTATAATTTCTAAGTATTACATGAAAGATCATGTATCTTAAAAAATATATAATTATGAAATACCTTATCTTTTAAGTTAATGCAGGAATCTGACATAAATCGTACACGATAATTTGTATAGTAATGAAAAGATTTTAATTACTACTTTAGTTTAATAAGATACTCTTAAGAAATAATTTTTTCATATGATTGCTCCAAAGTAATAAACATATTAATCATCCCAGTAAACAAAATGGAATTATTGAATGAACAGAAACTGGATTGAATATATGAAATAAAAAAGAATTAAGAAAAATTAAAAAATTTATTAGAATACTGAAGATGAATAAATAAAAGGTTGAAATGTAAATTATCTCTAAACAAAATAAACAAAATAAATGGCGAAAAAGAGTCGTTGAATAATATATATAATTAAAGATAATAGTCATAGATACATAAAATAGTAAAACGGCGTATATTAAAATATAAAACAAACAAGTTTCGACTGCTGGATTGAGCCTTCCTCAGATGTAAAAAGAATATAATATAAAAGACATAAAAGAATACAACAAAAAAATAATAATAAATCGATAACATTCAGTAACGCAACATTTTTAAATGTTATCGATTTATTATTATTTTTTTGTTGTATTCTTTTATGTCTTTTATATTATATTCTTTTTACATCTGAGGAGGGCTCAATCCAGCAGCCGAAACTTGTTTGTTTTATATTTTAATATACGCTGTTTTACTATTTTATGTATCTATGACTATTATCTTTAATTATATATATTATTCGACGACTCTTTTTCGCCATTTATTTTGTTTATTTTGCTTATACATAAAGAGTCTTTACACCGCTGTTATTTAAATTATCTCTGTTTTAATGAACTGATAAATTATAATTTTGCTATAACTGGCGTAAGCATTTTATGCTTCTTTCTCAAATTAAGTTTAATTTAGTCGAAAAGTTGTTATTCAATTTATGTAAAAAGAATTTTATTTTAGCTAAAATAAATTCTTTTAAATCCTATTCAACTCCTTGCTTGTTCTAATCCATTTTATTTATTGGGATACGAGCAATAAATCACACAAAATTCCAATAGTATTCTTGTAATATTTTCATAATGACACTTCAGTTATATTCATACAAGATTTACGTAACATGCGCGCAAGATTCATATAACATGTGTATAAGAGTCATGTAATATGGGTATAAGATTTATGCAAGATTTTTTATTTACCTACAGATATAGGTCGTATGCGATATATTCTTATATAATCTTGTATATTCTTGTCCGAAATTCGTATGTAAATCTTGAAAGATCTTACAAGAATTTTTCATGTAAGAATTTGCAGCAGAATAGGCATCAATGCGAATTGCAAGCGCAATCAACTTAATAAGAACCCATTTTAATTAGTGACATATACATAGAGTAGCACAAATCGAAGTTATTGCAATTCTTATGGATTAAAATTCTTAATTTTTATTAACTGAACATATTATTAAACTTTATAATCAAACTTAAATTAATTATTTCTTTCAAACATATTTATGCATGTGCGTATGTATCAAATTTAGAGTAAAACTAATCAAATTCTCTGTTTCATTTAACAGACAAGTCTTCGAAAATATTTATCAAATGCTGCAACCTGATGGAACTATACTTTTGAATATAGTAACATTTAATAATGCATATGAAGTTCTCAGAATTTTGGCGCGAAACACTCGTTTTGCATCATATGTGCCTGTAATATATTATTGAAATATAATTATAATTTAATTTTTGTTTAACTATTTTTAATATTTTTATTAAACATGTTTTATAAAAAATTCCTTTTAATTTTGAATTTTTAATCATTAATTATTATTCTTAATTTTTTAAAGGAAACTATGAAAAATATTTCGCCATATCATGAGTCAAAAAATCCTCTCAAAGAGTTGAAAGAATTACTTAAAAGTATCGGATTTACAATTCATCATTGCAGTCTTCGGGAAGGGAGCTATGGCAATAAAAAATCAGAACAATTTGTCAGTAAGTTTCGTTGAGAATAATTTAAATCAAGTCGAAACACGTACGAAAGAAAATGTATGTCTAATAGAAGAAACAATATAAATTTATGTCTAATATTATACTAGCGTACGAACTACCGCGTTAATTCTTATACGTCCCAGGAATTTTTAATACTTTAATACATATGCATTTGTAATGTTTTTTAATAGATTCAATATTATCCATCTTGACATTTCTTGATAACATGCCAAATGTCCTGAGGAATGACTTCAAGAATATATTTCGACATGAATATATGAGAAGATTGATTAACTACAAATCAATACATAATAATGAAGAACATACATTGGATCTATATAAAGAATTAATAATTTATGCACAAAAGATTATATAATAATTGCATGAACATATATATCATCGTAGAAAACATCAAGAGTAGAAGATATAACATTACAGCACTAATTTATGAACTAACAAATATTTATATACTAATATTGTAACATCAATACTATTAATTAATAAATTCTTTGTAATTCACATCCTATATTGTTATATTCCATATCTAGATTGATATATATAGAATATGAAATCAAATTTTAAGGAATTAAACCTTTTTAAATAAGAATCATGTAATGTATACACATGCGTATAGTCAAAGTGTAAAGCTTTGCACAAAGCTAAACATATAAATCTTAATTATTGGTTGATAAAAAATTAAATTTATATTCTTTAAAAATTTAATATATATGTACAATTTTATAGTAATTGGAAATTAATGCAGATAAAAAAATCATTGTATCGTACAAGTTGCAACTGTTAATTATAATATCAACTTAATCCAATACTACAAAATATTTCTTTTAGTTACTTGCAAATGTAAATTTAAAATCTTAATAAAAAAATGAATTTACTTTTATTCCGTAAATAAACATACAAAATCCAATCAGCACATAATTTTAAAAAATAGTTTGCAAATATTTATTTAATGTAAAAATATTAAATAGATATTAAGAAAATGTTTGTCAAATATTGTGTGGTAATTGGAAAGTACTTAACTACAAAATATATACGTATAAGATACATACTAAAAGCAAATTAAAAACTTATATTTCGTTCTTTAATTTAAAAAAATTATTTTCTATATATTGATATTAAAACATTTAAAAGTATGCTAAGAAATACAATATATGTTAGTATGCATTCCACTTGGTATTTGCGTTGCTTATGGAATCATTTTAATTTTGTTGTTTATCAAATATTAAACAAAGAAATTATTCTTACAAGCATTGTGAATGCCAAGTACAATACTAAATGTGCTTAAAATATAAAAGATAATGAATAAAGGAAGGAGTTAAATATTGCGCATGCGTCTGATTTCAGTAGGTTGTCTGCGTTGTTAGTAGGTTCTCTAGGTTGTTATCAATCAGCGTTTAGCCGTGTTCAGCAGAAGTCAGTGTTTACTTTGCTTGCTTGTCAATAGGATTATACTTCTAGATTTAAAAGAATAATTCTATCTTATTATTAGTGAAGAAAACTTCCAACAGTTGCAAAATAAATTGTTAGTTAACATGGACAACGTTTTTAAGTGTACTAGTTTCATGAATATATATCATACATTTATCATACGTTAGACAAATAATACTACAAACAATACAACGAAAAGACAAGAATTTCCAATGGTAGCAACAACGACTTACATTTAGTTTAAATAGAATAATCTTAGCTAATATGACTATATAAAAAGATGCACATGAGCAGTAATTTCTCTGATAATTTATAAAGTACATTTTTATAATCATTCTCAAAAATAATTAATGTTTACTATAGTTTATATACATATATTCAAAATAACAATATTGCGAAGAGTAATATTTTTTTTACTTTTGACTGTCTGCAAAATTTTATACGAGTTCTCTAAAAGCTGCTGAAGTATCAAATCGTAATCAACGTTATATTCATAATAAAGGTACGTAAATTGCAACGTGATTATATAATAATTTGAACTTTCATTTTTATTATTTATTTATAAATACAATGTCCATCTTTCCGTTATAGTTTGGAAAAGAATGGCATGTAACCAAGTAATACACACACACATTGTTTTTTCTTAATTATAAAAATTTTTGTTTGATTTTTGATTCATATATAGAAAATTTTTATCCATAAATTTATAAGTAAAAACATATAAAAATTTTTATTGATTATACAGCATGTTTTATAATGTATGAGCATAACTTTAGAAACAAATTCAGGACACAAAGATAACACAAAAAATCTGTATCTGTTCCATTATTACTAAAAAAAAATAATCTTGCAGTTATAGTAAAAATTATCTACGTACAAAAAATAACTAAAATAGATAAATTTCTAGCAAGTGCTGAATACTACGATATTCGATATATATTGCATCTAATAATATACATGGAAGAGATAGAATTCAGATTTGTGCTATAAATTCTATGCATATAATAATTTTTTCTATTAAATACAAAAAACAGCTATAATTGTAGATGATGCAACAAAATTTTGTTGCGTAACAGGTCTAATAATAATACTTTTTAAACTTTTACGGATATCATCTTCAAAAATACTACAGGAGATTGTTGGTTATCGTTGTTTTTACTGATATCGATTTATCAATTTTTTTTCGTGAACCTTAACCGTTCACTTCATCCGAAACAGGACATTAATATATTTTGCTTCGAAATTGTAGCGTTTTTGTGGTTCATTAATATTTATTAAAAAGTGTATAAATATTAATGAAACACAAAAACGCTATAACTCCGAAGCAAAATGCTAAATCATAAAAGTATATAAAAGTTTAAAAAGTATTATTAGACCTGTTACGCAAAATTTTGTTGCATCATCTATAATTATAGCTGTTTTTTGTATTTGATAGAAAAAATTATTATATGCATAGAATTTATAGCACAAATCTGAATTCTATCTCTTCCATGTATATTATTAGATGCAATATATATCGAATATCGTAGTATTCAGCACTTGCTAGAAATTTATCTATTTTAGTTATTTTTCTTACGTAGATAATTTTTACTATAACTGATTATTTTTGTTAGTAATAATGGAACAGATACAGATTTTTTGTGTTATCTTTGTGTCCTGAATTTGTTTCTAAAGTTATGCTCATACATTATAAAACATGCTGTATAATCAATAAAAATTTTTATATGTTTTTACTTATAAATTTATGGATAAAAATTTTCTATATATGAATCAAAAATCAAACAAAAATTTTTATAATTAAGAAAAAACAATGTGTGTGTGTATTACTTGGTTACATGCCATTCTTTTCCAAACTATAACGGAAAGATGGACATTGTATTTATAAATAATGAAAATGAAAGTTCAAAAAGTTATTATATAATCACGTTGTAAAATAGCTAATTCTATTCAGATATTTAGATCATTTTAAGTTGAAAAGCTTATTATTCATTAAACGGAAATGTGTTGTACTAGCTTATTTTGTAAAAATTAATAAAATTTTAACACGAAAATGTTACAGTTATTTTCTGTAACTCGGATAAAGATTGGATGATAAAAATGTTTATATAAATTTTTTGTGTTATTTTTGTAATCTTACTTTAGTCTTAAATCATGGTGAAATTAGATAAGCTTTTATTGCACATAACATGGCGGTACGATCAATCAAAAATCGCTCCTAAATGTTAGTGCGACTTTCATTTTTCTAAGATGTAAAATATGTCAAATATGTGAAATATATGAAATATATATTTTAATATGATATGTCAAATATATAAAAACTCGAAAAAATAAAATCGAATCATCAAACGTTACATTCATGTCAGTTGCATTTAGAGGCGAAATGCGTGGATGCCATTATTTACGCATCTTCGAAAATACAATATCTAATTCCACTATGGTCTTAAATTAGTTCTGAAATGACGCTCACTTCTTATAAAACATCATGTACAGTATTTATATAGAGTATGTACGTATAAAATACACATATACGCGTACGTATAATATATACATATATACATATGTTTCTTGATATAATTATATATCAAATTACATTAATAGAAACACATCTAAAAAAAAAAAAATAACAGTATACATATATATAATGCAAATAATGTAAAATTTATAAGGATTTAATTTTATTTTTTTACAAAATAAATAATAAATCAAGAGCAAAGTAAGAGTCGACACAATTCTTTAAAATTAAACGAAGAAACGAAGAATATATTCCAATTAACACGAAGTAAAATTACATAAAGCAAAATTAAAATTAAAATTAAAAAATGGGACAAAGTTAGAATTCTAGATAAAGAGCCTTGCTATAAGAAACGCCTAATTTCCTAGATGCTCAACATTAAAAAGCAGGATAACAGCTTGAATTTACAAACTGACACGGAAGGTCTTCATCTAGGCATATTTGCTTATTATGGCATATACTAATAAAGTTTGACTTTGCGATATCGACGGTCCGTCTCTTCTCTCAGTCCGTGGTGATCCGTATTAGCGAGCGTACATAATAATCGACACGTAATGTCTGTCTTACATATCTGCGTTCTTTCTTTCTTTACATAAGAGTTTTTTTTTTATTCTTATATGGACATGCTTGTTTGAATATTTTAATTTATTTGCGTGTATTTTTTTTGTAAGAAGTTTTTTTATCTTTTTTATCAACTAGAGCTTTTCCAAGATATTTGTAATACATTTGACTGTTCAATCGTACGGAAATAATATCGAGTTCTACATCAAGATTCACTCGAACTGTGAATATAATGAATATGCGAACATTTGCGAATTGATTTTACTACGATATTTTTCGTTTATGTTAATGTCTGAAGAGAGCTCAATCCGGTAGCCAAAACTTGTAACTCTTAATTTTTATTTTTATTTTGCTTTATGTAATTTTACCTCGTGTTAATTGAAATATATTCTTCATTTAATTTTAAAGAATTGTGTCGACTCTTACTTTACCGTTGATTTATTATTATTTATTTTGTATAATGAGAATCCTTTAATTTTGTTAAATGTTTATTTTTTACATTTGGATGTTACAGATATTTCCAGTATTTTTGAATTATATTCTTGTTCTTAATAATGATGACCATTAATAATGATATAATAACACATTCTTATAATTCATTAAAATATATTACAAATAACAAATTACAAAGAGAAAAAGCATTTGCTATAACTGACGAATTTAATGAATATCTAAAAAATATATCTGGAAAATGCATTGACATAGGATGTGGACCTGGAGATGTAACAAAAGACATAATCTTACCGGCTCTTGATCCAAATGCAGAAGTGATTGGTAAAAAAACAATATAGCAACATATTAACATAAATTATATACGTATAATTATTACTTAAAAATTATGTATTGTAAAGTTCATTTAATAATTTTTTATCTACAGGTATAGATATATCAGAAAGTATGATTGATTATGCAAAGAAAAAATACATTAAAGAGAAACGACTCGAATTTGACGTTTTAGATATACAAACTAAAAATTTGCCTGCAAAATACGTATCTGAATTTAATCTCGTACTTTCATTTCACACTTTACATTGGTGCAATGATATCAAGTAAGAAAGATTTTTTTTAATAAAGACAATTTCTTTTATAAAAATTTTTATAAAATAACATTTATACTTAACATTGGTAATAATAT
>NW_017305683.1:342742-344672 GCF_001594115.1 Trachymyrmex septentrionalis
TATATATAATTTTCTTTAAATATTATATATAATAAATGTATATTTTATAATTCCTCTTAATTTTATACTATAAAATGAAATAACGACATATTTAAAAATTAATATCTTTGTATTTGTACAGTATGTATTCAAATAGGAATTACATTAGTAACTTTGTACAATTTGTAAATACAAATAAATATTAGACAAAAACATACATTTGCGACTTCGAGAAGTTTTTTTCAAAGAAACTACACGGTTTGGCACGTTATTTGCTTGTCTTGATATATCATTAAATGTTAAATTTTCATGATTCATTATCAAGTGCTCTTTGCTCTAATAAAATGATTTGATATTAATGAAACGTTGACATTTGATTATATATCAAGATCCAGAATTATTTCACAAACTACGTAGTTTCATTAAATATACATTATTGTATGTTTTACATTTAATTGTAAAAATAGTACTGCAAATATAAACATACGTTACAAAATAATGCTTAAAATGTGTACTATATAAAATAAATTTGATATTTTTAGGTAGATCGTTGGTTTAATTTTGATTTATAAGTTTTGTACACACACACACACACACACACACACCACACCACACCACACCACACACACACACGCGCGCACACACATATGTCTGCACACACACATATGATCTTACGATCTTACAAATCTTATATCGAAAAGTGGAAATAATGTCCACATCATTGAAATAATATTAATAATCAATTTCATATTGTTAATGCTGCTAAACATCTAATAAAATTTTTATTTATCAAGAAATTTAATATATAATATCCAGATAACGACAAATTCACTAAAATAATTAATGTTAAATTTACAATAATGTACTTAAGCTATTAATATAAATGTACATTTTTCAGAAATTTAATAAAATATTTTTCTTTTCTCGTTTATTGAATAGACAAGCATTTGAGAATATCTACCGTATGCTTCGACCCAATGGAGTTATGCTTGTACTCTTTGCAGCATCTCATAATGTATTTAATGTTCTTGAAAACATGATATATGATGTTCGTTTTGCACCATACATAAAAGTAAATATTGTTATTTAGTACTTAAATTATTATTTTATTACGTTTAAAAACATATTATTAATTTTTTTAGACTCTTTCACGGGTATTTTCTTCAAAAATACCAGAAGGTTTGCGGGTTATCGCTGTATTTTTATTCATTATCAATATTTCATAATCTTGCTGTTTACTTCATCGAAACGACAAATATACTAATATTATCTTGTATCATTGATGAAGTAAACAACAAGATAGCAAAATATTGACATTAGCAATAAACAAAAACATGACGTATTATTAATTATTTTTTATTGTTTACCATTATTTATAAAATATTTTATTTATACAGGATGTTAAAAAGTATACTTGGCCACTTCGAAATTCAATCAATCCCCGCAAACAATTAAAAGAATTGCTTCAAACACTCGGATTCACGGTTGTTCATTGCAGCCATCGGGATATATTTCATCATGATACAAATACGGATGGATTTATTTGTAAATTTTTTTAAAGAGATATATAAAAGTTAATTTTTTTATAATTAAGTATATATAATTATTAATTGTACCTACTGTACATCTTAAACTTTTATTAATTCATTTATATATATATATATATATATATATTTAGTTCTATTTAATTAATTAATTAAATTTAATTCTAACATTAAATTAATTTATGTCATTGAATTAATTAATTGTTATTATTTTCACAGCTTCTATTATGGCATTCCTCGACTTCATTGATGACATGCCATGTGATCGCAAGAAAGAATTCAAAAAAGAATTTATGCGCAAATTTGCAGAAACACAGATTATCTATAAACAAAAAAATAATCAGACAATAGCATTAGACACATATCGTATACTAATAGCTTTTGCGCAAAAACATGTGACATAATTG
>NW_017305683.1:344772-354177 GCF_001594115.1 Trachymyrmex septentrionalis
TATCTTAATTATTTCTCACTTTAATTTAAACTTGTACTTTTTATATATAAATCATATACATATGTAGCTTTTGATATAAAAGGAACAAATAATCAGCGAATATACAATTCAATATATGAGTTTAATCTATCAGTAAGTATTATCAGTAGTAATACAAGGTTTAAAGATTTATCGGATAGCCCCTATTTTATATCCCTACCATAAATATAATATCAAAAATTAAATTTGTTTGATTCATGTTTTCTTTATCAAGATTTCATGACTATTCCTTGTTGCATCATACATTGTCTACAAGAATAATGGCAGGACACTAGTAAATATATCGATAAAGTTTAATTTATATTAGTTTGATCAAATAAAGAAAAGTGACGAGCATTGTAGCATCTTCGGCATGATATCAAAAAGTCCGTTATACATACATCTTTAATATTGATTACATATGCGATATTACGTGTGCATGACAAAAATTGTTTATTTTTTTCTCATATATATAGAGCTGTAAGGATTTTTTTAGAGTTTTTTAATACCGTATTTTTTCATGTTGATAAAAATGAGAAAATGCAGTATTAAAAAGTTGATAAAAAATTCTGAAAAAATTTGTAGAGTTCTATGAGAAAAAAATAAACAATTTTTACAGTTTTTCTGTAAAGTTGAGTATTTGAGTAAAAAATTATTGTACAATTATATTGTATTAATTGTACAACTTAAACATTGAGAAAGAACTCTTTAACCAGCTTAATGTTCAAATTGTACAATTAACTCAGAATCACCAAGAGTCCATGACTTCAATTTACTGTTGTATGCGCTGAGAATGGCTTAAATATATGTCGATATTATATTAAATATAACGTTTTCATATGTATTGTTAATCAAGAAATTATGTATAAAATAATTACTTTTATGTAATAATATATGTTAATAAATATACGCTATAGTTAACTGCGTTTACTCTCAATTGCCCTCATTTCACTTCATAATTAATTTTAACGAATCTGAGAGCCAAAATCAAATTAACAAATTAAATATTTGTTTTAATATTCTTACTTGTTATGCGTATTCACATTACGATCTTAATAAATCATTCATTTTTTGCAAATAATGTAAATTTTTATAAAGATTTAATTTTATCTTTCTAACACATTCGGATATATTACAGATATTTCCAATATTCTGAAACAATTAATTTTTATTCTTAATGACAATTAATGATGACACAATAAAACATTTTTACAATCCATTTCAAATAACAAATTGCAAAGAGAAAAATCATTTGTTATAATTGATTATAATTGATTATTTAATGAACGTCTAAAAAATATATCTGGAAAATGCATTGACATAGAATGTGGATCTGGATATAACAAATATAATTTTGTCAGCTCTTGATCCAAATGCAATAGTAAGAAATAAAAAAAACAACAATCAATATAAAATGTATAGTAACATATTAATATAAATTGCTTATAATTGTTACTAACTTTATTGTAAAGTTTATTTAATAATTTTATATCTAAAGATATAGATATCGGAAGGAATGATTGATTATGCAAAGAAAAAATTCACTACGCAAAAACCACTCGAATTTGATGTTTTAAATATACAACTGAAAATTTGCTTACAAAATATATATCTGAATTTTATTTCGTACTTTTATTCCACACTTTGCATTGGTGCAATGATATCAAATGAGAAAGATTTTTTAATAAAGATAATTACATTTTTTTCTTAACGTATTTTTTCTTTACAAATGTACTATAATAGTGGAATTAATTATCGATGGCATAAATAACAATCGATGGCTATTTATACAAAATAATATCACTTTTCTGAAAAATAAATTTATAAATGCACATTTATGAAAACAGTATTTAATTTAACCTTTTTAATGATATGTGTTATAATTAAACATGGAATTTCTATAAAATTTTTTTTCTTTATCTCCAATAATATATACCTCTAGATCTAAAAATTTATACATTTAATATGTCATTTTTCTCTACCTTTTATAGGTACGTAGATTATATAACAATAATAACGTAAAAAATAACATTCTATATTAGATGCTTTTAATGCGTATCTCATCCTAAAATAAATTTCATGCTAAAAATGAAAAAAAATAATTTGAACTTTTAAGACGTCATCATAATAAAAGAGATGTATTTGATACACGATTAGTTTCACAATCCCATTTATTTAGGATGTTATTTAAACTATTTAATTCTTAACTTTATCGTTGACATAAAAAGATTTTGTTTGTCATGTTAAAAGTTATATCAAGAGCAAGTAATACGCAATACTTTAGAAATTGAGAATGTGGAATATAATTCATCGTTTAAAGTTTAAATTATATGGTAAATATTAATTATTGTAATTTAAAGCCAATGAACTAAAGTATATTTTTTAAATAAAAGCTTTTATTAATTGATAAACAATTAATAAAAACTTTTTCCTTAGATTTTCGCAGTTATCTACTTTGCCCCATACTTATAATATTTTGTCGAAAATAAATTAATTTATTATACTATAGACTTTTTCTGGTATATCATAAAAGATACGATTTAAGCAATTGATCTCCTCAATTGTATCTATCGAGTTCGGAAAACATATTTTTTCTTAAATTAATAAAAAATGCAATTATAAAGGTTTATACATAGTGACAAATTGAAAAATATCTAATATATGTAATAGTAATACGAGCGTGTAAGACTTACAGAATAAGCCTCTTAATTCCAAATAAATCTTATTTTATTAAAATCAATATGTTCCCACTCGGTACCATTTTTATATCTATATCAAAAAAACAATAATTTAAGAAATTGAATGTTTCCAGAAAATAGTTATAAATAAATAAAAAAAACGGTGCGTCAATAATATTATTATAAAAATATATGTATAAAAATATTTAAATATAATATTTAAATATTTACATAAAGATGCAATAAGCAAAATCAGGTCAGCGATCTCAGATGTTTTGCTTTCAACGATGAATGTGGGTTAGTGAAACTTTCAAACCGTTACTTGCATCGCGTGATTCTTCCTAAATTAAAATACAATATAATATATTCCATAAAAAGAAAAATAATAACATCTACAGATAACTTCCAAAATAGTTTAAATAATGTCTATTAAATAATAACTATAAAGTAGTTTAACAAACATAAGTATAAATATAATGCCATCTTTTAACATTTTTATCAGTTTTAATAACAGTATTAAGATATAATTACATGACCAATAAAGAAATTTTATCTAAAAAATTTTAAGTCATTATATTTTATTTATATACCATGAGCTTTTTTAATAAAAAATACTCTATCTTTGATATATTTTGATCTCAATAAAAAATATTCCTTATTTCCTGTATAAGATAAGAACTGCCCAAAGTAATTTATAAATCCTCATCATTGAAAAAAAGCATTATTGTTGCTATCCCGATAGCATAAAATTTGTCTTTAGTAAGAATATAAATATTTCAAAATTAAAAACATTTATATTTTATAAAAGAATATTTACATATTTTTAACAAATACAAATATTAATCTCAAAAAATAAAAACACAAAGAAATTCAAAGCTACACAAAACATATTAAGCAGAGTAAATAACTGTTCCACTTTAATAATATAATCTGCCCTTCTTTTCGCGCTGACTCTCATTAGCCTTATATTTCAGTCTTTATATATTTTAAAGATTGAGAGTCCATGTAATTTTTTATTAGTTATTTTAAATCTATGCTGGCTGCAAGATGGATCAAATACTAGTTCCTTTATCGTTCTTTAATTTCATTTCTGTAACATTTGGCATCATATTATTGAATTTTATAAAGCTTTGGATTGCTGAAGAAGATTCTAACATTGAAACATTAAAAATTGGAATAAAGATGACATCATACATTAAACGGAGTAAATAGTTATTCCACTTCAATAATATGAGCCTCTCTTTCCTTAATTCTCATTAGTTTGAGCTTCTTTGTGTTTGTATTTTTTAAAGATTAAGAGTTCAAGTAATTTGTTACTATTTATTCTTAATTTCAAAATATTCGAATCGAATATTTTGTGTCTATATACAATAAATATTCTATTTAGAAATTCATATTTATAATTAAAAAATTCTAAAATATTTCTCAAACAAAACATTTATAGAATGTTCCTTAAAATATTCATAGACTTAACGAGAAGTGCGTATGGAATAGTCTTACTTATGGATAAGATTATGTTTAGACGTATAATAAAAACGTAGAATATTCTATAAAACATTATATAAAATATTCTATACACATTTATAGGATATTTATATAGTTGTGTGATACAAAAATGTACTATGTAAACATGATCTTAATATTTAACGGTGTTTTAATACATCCATAAAAAATATGAATAGTTTTAATAAATGTTTGTACAACACAGAATGTTTCTTTGCTTTTTAAATGTATGTCTTTTCTTAGTTCTTAAAAGAAAAATGTTTTAAAGGCATTATGGCGCAAGAGTGTATTTCGAAAATTTGTAAAGAGTTAAATAAATGTATAAAAATAATATATTGTATATATACTAACAAATATATACTAACAATATATAGTACTATATATTATATTATATGTATACATCTAATATATAAGATGCGTTCCATTTTGTGCTTTATAGCACTTGTAAGCATTATTTGTTCTTGTAAGTTTTATTTGTCCTTGCATAATTTGATAGACAATAAAGATGAATTGATTTATAGGGTGTGAATGTGAAAACGAAACGAATCCACAGTAAAAAAAAACTTCAATAACCTACAGATCTTTTAACGTCCTAAAACCTTCTTTTCAAAGAAATGTGATCAATAATTTCGGTAATTTTTATTTATAATGTTTTTTAACATAATTATAATTGAATATAGTTATAAAAATAATAAAATATTGTATATTTACTATTTATTCATGCTGTTGAGTCAATGACGGTAATCTATTCTTCGGTATTTTTAAAAAATGAAGCTTTTATTCAATTCAACAAGAATCCAAAATTTTATATCAAATAGCAACTAAGATTTTGACTATATATTACTATTTATTAATATTATATGAATTATTCCAAAACTCTAAAAAGAATGTATTTTTAGAGCGTATTTTTCTCTTCGCGTGCAGCTTGTTTTGCATTTTATGTATGAAGATAATAAGTATGAAAAACCTTACAAATATAGGAGACTTCTATCCATAGAATTTCGACAACTATTATCGCAGACCAAATGAAAACGATTGCGTATAATTCGGATAAAGAAATAAAAAATGCGTACATGCGAATGTTACAATCATCCTTCGAATTATGTATTGATTGATCCAAATATAATTTTTAATTACGTATATTGAGTCGGACTAAATTGTAAAAATAGGAAATATTAAAATTATACTATCTGTCAATTTGTTATTTGTAAAAATATGTTCTTTGTTTAAACTTAATGGATTTATGTACTGAAGAGGGTCAAATCTTGACCGAAACGTCTACATGTTAAAATAATAATATTAAACTTATTGACATCTTGAGCTGTGGCTGGTTATGTATGCTTTTTATTTTTTAACCTTTGTTAAACTTTTAGCCACTTTCTAATAATTAAAAATTTGAATGTATTTTTATTTACGATATACAGTCTGTTTAATATAATCGTGACTGACGTAACTTTTATACTATTATTTAAAAATGTAAAAATTACATATGTACCACATATTATAACCCTTTTAAACTAATAAGTTAACCAATTATTGTTATTGTCAATTATTGTCGACATCTTACAGTGTAATCTGTTTAATAAGAATGGTTAAATTGTGAAAATCGTTACATCATAAACTTTTAAACGAGATAGAGAGAAGGATTTTCCTCTACAACACATTATACATAGTCTTACAATTAGTCATTGTACATAGAATCTTAGTCATTGTTCGACTTTTGCTAGAAAACGATATATTTAATATCGAATTCTGTGTATACTAAAAAATTTGAAGTTTTTTTGCTTTGCCCGCATCCTAAAGAATCGAAAATATCACCGGAAGCAACTGCTAAGAATATAACTATTGAGATTATAATATAAAACCTTAAAATATATTCCTAACCTTAAAAAATATTTTCTAATTTATACTTTTACTCCATTTCCTAATTTATAGATTTATTTTAAAATTATTGAGATACTATAATAATAAGAAAAAGAAAAAATTAAGCAAATTGTTACATAAAAAACAATAGTGATATTGTACACGGCGAAAGCTTCCATTGATATACGTGCTTTCCATTCTTACGAAAACGAAAGACATCATGATTCCAAATTGAGAGGATTCACCACGTTTATGCCACGTGTACTGAATAGGACCGGGGCGATGCGATAGTGGCAGCGCGACAGTGAAAGAAGAACTTTCTTCGCAACCATAAAGACCGGCTAGCTCTTGGTCGATCAGTTTAACTTCTTTGTGGAGCTACGGTGAAAGCGTGCGCGAGCAACGGTGATCTTTGATGAAACCAGAATCCACAGCTTCTCTGTAAAACCCGAAAAGAACGGTGTCGCTGAACGAAATCGTGGCCGAATGTTCGTACGGACTCAATATAATGCTTGTCGGTCGTGGAATCCAGCAAAAAACGTGGTGTACGGTGCTACATCAATGAAAGCAAGAACGCATCCGTGAGTCAGAACGACATTGGTGCATTTCGTGAATAACAAATGGGAAAATGCCTTTGTACGTGTTCCGTAGCAAGCTCCCGATCTTAATCCTAATTATGACATTTTTTATATCGATATCAATTGAAGGATATAGACTTCGTCAAAAATTTATAATGGCTCCAATTGCTTCTACTGTAAGTATACTGATTCGATTAAAGTACCAAAATAAATTATGATAAATTAGCTCTCAACAAGATGAAAGAATAGTGAAACTAGTTCATATAAAATTTAAACTATTAAATAGAACATGATATTTTATAAATATATATATTACTATAATTTTTTGTGACAAATGTTTACAAAATATATAATATAACTTTTTTAAAGAATTCTTATTATGTAACTCGCAACAGTATTATAAAGGCAATTCTTCTTTTATTATTTTTTAATATTGATTATTATAACTCATACAGTACACATTATCCAAAAAACGTTTTAGAAACGTTCTTAAGACATTAAGAGAGGAATGTCCCTTGAAGGTCTATGCTGTATAAAAATTGATAATAATTTATAAATTATTCTAAATCATGCCGTTTTAATTTAAGAATTTAATGCTCTTATTTAACTTTTTATTCCTTGACATTACTTAGCATATCACACTATATTATTCAATCCAAACAGATATAAAAAATTTTAGAAATTAGATAATAATTGTAATCAGTCAAACATTATTAAAAGATTCGTGTAAATATTACGTGCGTGCGTGCAACGCTTCCGCTTATAAGATATTTAGTTAGTGTTGAAGATAATTTGACAGCTTAGGCCTTGACCCATTATTCTGATCATGATTACTTTCTCTCATCGTTTATGTCGTATTTGCAATAGAAAGTGAGCGCGTACTTGAATAACACCAGTTAATTATACATTTCTTTCAGGAAATTTCTTTGAATAATTCTCGAATTCGTATCGGAAAATTTTTATTCGATGAAATATTTGGTATTGATATTATTGAGAATACTGAAACAGACGAAGAAAGGCTAAGAAACTGCACGTGTGGTAAGAATGTCTTTCACAAATTAAATTTGTCCTTTAATTACTTTATTAAATCTTTTTAAAAATATTAAAAATATTAAAATTTGTTAATATACATATAATTTACGATTAAGTTATTACGTATATTATCTATTTTTACTATACTTATTTTGTTATAGAAGTAATGAATAATTTGTTTGAATTTAATATTTTTAAACACTAAAAGCATTTAAATTTCGATATTGATCTCAGAATGCGGTTTATCTAATCAAGAGAATCGAATAGTGGGGGGACGTCCTACATTACCGAATAGATATCCCTGGATTGCGAGGCTAGTGTATGATGGTCGTTTCCATTGTGGTGCTAGTCTGCTCAACAACGATTATGTAATTACCGCTGCTCATTGTGTACGGAAGTATGTCTTTATTCAATAAGTTTATAAATAAATACAATCAAAACGTAAATAATAACAATAATATAAATACAATAAAGTAAATAGATAGTATCACAAAATTATTAAGAACGACGTCATAATGTGTCATAATTATTATGAACGTTATTGAATAAGTATCTCGTAGAAATTCTAACATAATCTTTAATGTTAAAAAAAAGCATAAGTGTGTGCTTTATTTATATTTTGATTCTATTTAATATATATTATTGCAATTAAATTAATGTTTTTATTTTTCTTTTTAAGTTTAAAACGATCGAAAATTCGAGTAGTACTTGGCGATTACGATCAATACGTAAATACTGATGGAACTCCTGTTATGAGAGCAGTGAGTGCTGTAGTACGTCATAGAAATTTTGATATGAATTCCTACAATCACGATGTAGCTTTATTAAAATTACGCAAGTCTGTGAAATTTTCGAAAAAGATTCGACCAATCTGTTTACCTCAACCAGGTAACATATGCATTGAACAGAATCAATCATGTGTGTGTGATCTGTTTTAAGATATTAAATATTGTATTTTTAATATGTTAATATATACAGGGACCGATCCTGCTGGAAAAGAAGGGACGGTAGTAGGATGGGGTCGTACTTCGGAAGGAGGCATGCTGCCTGGAAAGGTGCAGGAGGTGCAAGTCCCTATATATAGCTTGACGCAATGTCGAAAAATGAAATATCGAGCAAATCGAATTACTGAAAATATGATATGCGCCGGCCGAAATAACCAGGATTCTTGTCAAGGAGACAGTGGTGGTCCTCTTCTTGTTCAAGAAGCCGATAAGCTTGAAATAGCAGGTAAAACATTTATATTTCATTATAATAATATGTATAATTTTTAATAATATTTTTAAATAAATACTGTTTCAAGAAGAAAAAAAAATTTTACGAAAAAGTACAGAAAAAGAAAACTACATTGAGAGTGATATTGTTTGAAGATGAAGGATTTATTGGTTTTTCAAACAAACAGCCACTTTACGTCCTACTACAAATATCTATGAAAAACTAAGAATTTCTTGTTTTAATCTATATAGTTTTTCGTAAAAGTATTTCTGTCAAATGATTATTATTCCTTCATTATTTGAGCAAGCATGTTGTAAAGCAAATATCTCCAGACAACTTTATTTATATTCACGCAAGTGTAAAAATCCGCAGAAATTCTCAATCAACAGACAAAAAAATGATTTTAAAATAATTTTTAAATATACATTTTACAATAATTATTTATTCAAAATAATGATTTGTATAAATATTTATTAAATTATTTAATATTTATCTATAATAATGATTTAAAAAAATAT
>NW_017305683.1:354277-376836 GCF_001594115.1 Trachymyrmex septentrionalis
TCTTATTATGTAACTCGCAACAGTATTATAAAGGCAATTCTTCTTTTATTATTTTTTAATATTGATTATTATAACTCATACAGTACACATTATCCAAAAAACGTTTTAGAAACGTTCTTAAGACATTAAGAGAGGAATGTCCCTTGAAGGTCTATGCTGTATAAAAATTGATAATAATTTATAAATTATTCTAAATCATGCCGTTTTAATTTAAGAATTTAATGCTCTTATTTAACTTTTTATTCCTTGACATTACTTAGCATATCACACTATATTATTCAATCCAAACAGATATAAAAAATTTTAGAAATTAGATAATAATTGTAATCAGTCAAACATTATTAAAAGATTCGTGTAAATATTACGTGCGTGCGTGCAACGCTTCCGCTTATAAGATATTTAGTTAGTGTTGAAGATAATTTGACAGCTTAGGCCTTGACCCATTATTCTGATCATGATTACTTTCTCTCATCGTTTATGTCGTATTTGCAATAGAAAGTGAGCGCGTACTTGAATAACACCAGTTAATTATACATTTCTTTCAGGAAATTTCTTTGAATAATTCTCGAATTCGTATCGGAAAATTTTTATTCGATGAAATATTTGGTATTGATATTATTGAGAATACTGAAACAGACGAAGAAAGGCTAAGAAACTGCACGTGTGGTAAGAATGTCTTTCACAAATTAAATTTGTCCTTTAATTACTTTATTAAATCTTTTTAAAAATATTAAAAATATTAAAATTTGTTAATATACATATAATTTACGATTAAGTTATTACGTATATTATCTATTTTTACTATACTTATTTTGTTATAGAAGTAATGAATAATTTGTTTGAATTTAATATTTTTAAACACTAAAAGCATTTAAATTTCGATATTGATCTCAGAATGCGGTTTATCTAATCAAGAGAATCGAATAGTGGGGGGACGTCCTACATTACCGAATAGATATCCCTGGATTGCGAGGCTAGTGTATGATGGTCGTTTCCATTGTGGTGCTAGTCTGCTCAACAACGATTATGTAATTACCGCTGCTCATTGTGTACGGAAGTATGTCTTTATTCAATAAGTTTATAAATAAATACAATCAAAACGTAAATAATAACAATAATATAAATACAATAAAGTAAATAGATAGTATCACAAAATTATTAAGAACGACGTCATAATGTGTCATAATTATTATGAACGTTATTGAATAAGTATCTCGTAGAAATTCTAACATAATCTTTAATATTAAAAAAAAGCATAAGTGTGTGCTTTATTTATATTTTGATTCTATTTAATATATATTATTGCAATTAAATTAATGTTTTTATTTTTCTTTTTAAGTTTAAAACGATCGAAAATTCGAGTAGTACTTGGCGATTACGATCAATACGTAAATACTGATGGAACTCCTGTTATGAGAGCAGTGAGTGCTGTAGTACGTCATAGAAATTTTGATATGAATTCCTACAATCACGATGTAGCTTTATTAAAATTACGCAAGTCTGTGAAATTTTCGAAAAAGATTCGACCAATCTGTTTACCTCAACCAGGTAACATATGCATTGAACAGAATCAATCATGTGTGTGTGATCTGTTTTAAGATATTAAATATTGTATTTTTAATATGTTAATATATACAGGGACCGATCCTGCTGGAAAAGAAGGGACGGTAGTAGGATGGGGTCGTACTTCGGAAGGAGGCATGCTGCCTGGAAAGGTGCAGGAGGTGCAAGTCCCTATATATAGCTTGACGCAATGTCGAAAAATGAAATATCGAGCAAATCGAATTACTGAAAATATGATATGCGCCGGCCGAAATAACCAGGATTCTTGTCAAGGAGACAGTGGTGGTCCTCTTCTTGTTCAAGAAGCCGATAAGCTTGAAATAGCAGGTAAAACATTTATATTTCATTATAATAATATGTATAATTTTTAATAATATTTATAGATAAATACTGTTTCAAGAAGAAAAAAAAATTTTACGAAAAAGTACAGAAAAAGAAAACTACATTGAGAGTGATATTGTTTGAAGATGAAGGATTTATTGGTTTTTCAAACAAACAGCCACTTTACGTCCTACTACAAATATCTATGAAAAACTAAGAATTTCTTGTTTTAATCTATATAGTTTTTCGTAAAAGTATTTCTGTCAAATGATTATTATTCCTTCATTATTTGAGCAAGCATGTTGTAAAGCAAATATCTCCAGACAACTTTATTTATATTCACGCAAGTGTAAAAATCCGCAGAAATTCTCAATCAACAGACAAAAAAATGATTTTAAAATAATTTTTAAATATACATTTTACAATAATTATTTATTCAAAATAATGATTTGTATAAATATTTATTAAATTATTTAATATTTATCTATAATAATGATTTAAAAAAATATTTATAACATTTATTCAATATATATTCATATTACATTTATAATTTATTTGTAATAACAATTTGGAAAAACGTTTATTTAACATTAATTTAACATTAATTATTTTGCAAGTAGTACCAGACACCACCGCTAGATGGACATTGTTTTTTGTAAATAAAAACCACACATAGAAGGTGCAACAATATGAGATTTCTCATCCTTCATGTTCTGATGAAATGTTAATGAAATAACCTTAAAATTAAGCCTAAAATTAGGCCCCAGATGAAAATTGAAGTATTTTGTTATAATTCTTAGTTCTCGCACTTTTCAACAGATAATTTCTTTAAATATTTTTACAAATATTTTAAAAACGTTGTTTACTGATTTTAAAGTAATTTTGGTAAAACATTTTTCAAATGTATAAGGAATGTCCTTTTATACGTTAAAATAAATGTTTTTTTAATGAAAAAAAGATGACTCATTATTTTTATCATTTCTAAAAACTTTTTTAAAAATATTTCTTAAACGGTTTTTAAAAATGTTTTAAAAGCGTTTTTAAAAATTTTAAAATAAACATTTTTCAAATGTTAAAAAAATATTGTTTTAAACATTAAAATAAACGCTTCTCTTTAATTAAAAAAAAATAACTTAACCCATTATTTTTAAAAATGTTTTTAAAAATATTTGAAAAACGTTTTCAAAAACATTTTTAACATCATTCTTTGCTGATTGGGATCTTACTATTGAAACATTTTTGTTCATATAGGACTTATGTATATATTAAACGTATTTAATAGGTATAGTGTCTTGGGGTGTGGGATGTGGTAGACCAGGTTATCCCGGAGTTTATACAAGAGTAACCCGATATCTCAAATGGATCCATGCAAACATGAAGGAAGGCTGTCTGTGTGTCACCTGAGGATCTGCTTTCACCTCCGACTTGTACATAAAATTTCACATGCAATGATTGTAATTAATCACTGCAATAAGTACGTTTTATATTATTATTCTTAAATAACTTATTTGGCGGAACTGAGTACAATTTTTTATTAAATACTGACTTATCAAATATAGTTCCTTGTATACATGTTATTATTGTTAATTATTAATTATTGTTTATATATGTGTGTATAAAATGTAAAGGATATATTTTTTTGTAGAAAATTTAATTTAAGTAAGATCAGAGCACACATACTTAGTTCGCTTCACACGTTTCCATCACCTTTGATCGTACGAATAGCGGTCAAACGTTTCCGGAATAATTAGCAATCAGTAACGGTTCACTGTCAAACCGGGCTAAAGTTGACTCATCTAAATGCACTTCGCGTACAATAGTATCTTTGTATGCGCAACTAGTAATTTGTACATAATAGAAGATAGTGTAATTTATGTTAATCTAAATTACTGATATTGCCTATTACGTGTACATAATATGTATGCATATGTGTTACAAAATAATATGTATAAACTTACAAAAGACTTAGAATGTATTAATAAATATAAAATGTACTTAAAACAATCGTTGCATATTTTGTTATTATATAAAAATAATTAAAATTATATATAGATAAAAAAATTTTATTTATATTATGCTTTATAAAATTTACTTTCTAAAATAATTGTTATTTAATTTTTACTTATTATTACATTACACACCTGTATGTATAATATTAAATAAATCGCAACATATACATATGTTCTTATATTTTTAAAATTAGAATAAGATTAAAATATAATAGGCACATTATTTTTATCTTAGCATGACTAACAATATGACAATACATAATTTTACACAATATTAATAATAAAGAAAGAAAACTCAAAATGTACGATACTACACTCTTCCTAAAATTGAATTTTTATATTTTTCGAAGAAATATAAATAGATGGTTAATAATAACGATGACAAAGTTGCTAAACCTGCTTCTTCAATCAAAACTAGTTCTAAGAAATAATATTATAATAATAGGATAGCAATCAGCGAAAACTTTATTATAAATTCTCATCGAAAATAAAAATAACAAGATTTAATTAGTATATTAACAAGACTACTTTTTTCTTCCAAAACTAGTCGATGAGATATTCATTAATAACAAATTGTTTGTGAAATGTGTCTGCTAAACGGTGCCAGATGATGCACCAAATGCGTATGTGCATATAATAAAACTAAAATACGTACTTGTATATAAGCTTCTCTTTTTGCACTTTCTTTTATTTCATTATGCATTCGCACGATGATACGTTAGGACGCATTGCGAAATTGTGAAAAATGTTTTAATTAAATTTAAACAAAAATCATTGTTTTAAGAATTTATTATACTATCTACTATAAATGAACATACTATCTACTAAAAAATCTACTAAAATTAAAAAAGAAGAGATTTTGTGTGTATACAAAAGTAATACAAACATTTTAATATCAACTTTTCCTTATCATAAATATTTTATAAAACATTCTTTTAATATATATAAAATATACCTAAAGATTAACGAGATAATTGAAAGTAAAAGTAACGTTACTACTTTTCTATGGAAGTTATCTTATAAAATAATTAATAAACTATTTAATGTGCTAATATCAAATAAAAAAATAGAAAGATATTATTTTTACATTTTTATTGATATAGAAATTTATGTAAATGCAGATGACAATACCTAAACAACTCTCAATAATGGGTATAATAATTTCTCGTCGTGGCCCTGATGACGGTCAATAACAGTTATCCGTGATTCGACCCTGAACATGAACGTGAACTGGTCAGGTACCGGCCGACTGGCTGTGCCCGCCTTCCCTTCCGGAATAGCAATTACTTCTTCGACCTCTCGGTCCTCCATAGTCGGCGTAGGACGCCAGTGATAGTCGCTCTCAGTCAGGGACATGTCCATGACTCGTTTCTGACGGTGCCCGTGTGGCAACACTCATATATCTACAAAGACTTAATTAAAGTTATAAGTGTATGATTATCGGTGCAATAAGTTACTCAATCAAGTCGCAGAATATGAAGCCTTCGTGTTTCTTAATTTTATTATTCATTTTGTTTTTAGCGACAAAAAAGTGTCAGGTAAGAATTGCATTTATGAATAATACATACAATTAATTTATTTATATGGTATACTACTATGTCTCTTAAAAAATCGTTAAAATATTTTCTGAGATGTAAATTTTTTAGTTCTTATAATCTTAATTTTTAGTACATTTAATTTTAATATAAAACAAAAGTAGAGTAAATTTAGGTGTTAATTTAGAGGAATTATATAATGAAAAACAATTAAGAGATATATTTGACAAGATACAAACATATAATTTAAATCATTTTAATAACTTATCGAAGTAAAAAAAATGTACGTGACAAAAAATTACAAAAATAACTTTAAATTTATTTCTATTTATCTTTTTTTATAAGAATAATCTGTAATTAAAATAGTTATACATCTTATTCCTACCTATTTATATTTAAAATTTTATATAAATATAATTATTAAATATATAAATATAATATAACAATAAATTTCCATATAGCTTCAGATATTCTGGGAATGTCCTTAGAACACAGTTTTCTGGATGTCTTTAGAATGTCATTTGAATACCTGTGCTGTATGGGAAGCACATAGATCATTAATTAATGTAATTATTTTTATTTTAGGCCGAAATGTTTGATGAAAAGATAAAGTATTTCTTTGGAGTTTTTGGTAATAAGCCACCTTATTCCACTGAATCACCTGCGCCCTGCTACTGTAGTGCGTACTTCAATATTCCTTTTCTTGTTAAGTTTTACTTTTATTAAACATAGTGTTGTGAAAAACAGTGCAGAAAAAGTGTACTACACTTCAATTGTTACAATCTAGGTTGTGGATTACGGAATGAAGAAAGTCGTATAGTTGGAGGTCAAACGACGAGTATGAATGAATTTCCATGGATGGCTAGATTATCGTACCTAAACAAATTTTACTGCGGTGGTACACTTATAAACGATCGTTACGTTCTCACAGCCGCACACTGCGTGAAGGGGTAGGTATGGTTTATAAATATTGTGCATCTAGTAGAATCAGAATTAATGTTAATATTAAAATTGGATCTTAATTCTAACTTTTGTTTTTATAAAAAATATTTTATAAAAATTTTTGTCAATATATTATTATTTTTATTAAAACATATTTACAATTTCAATAGATTTTATTAATAATGTAACAGAAATAAAAAATTTAGCCAAAAGAAATAATAAATAATAATAATCACAAATCTTAAAAGGTATATTTAATTTGTTTTATTGTTATAAATAAAATTGGAAGTGAATACTCTCTCAAAATATTTCTATGAATTAGATTTGTTTTTACAGTACATGATTACCTAAAAATTAAGAGTTACCAAGAAATTAATGAATGAATTTCATTGATAAATCTCTTGGTAACCTTTAATTTTAAGGTAACCATATATTGTGAAAACAAGCCTTAGAATAACTGTATAAAATACTAACTACTAATCGTACTATTGGCATCATCTACTCAACACGCAAACGGGTCAAACTTCATATTTGCATCCTTGATTAATGTCATGCTACAAGGAAAACTTTTAGTGCCGTTAGCTCCTCTATGTTGACATGAAGGAATGATAAATTATTTCAGTATTGACGATTATAATTTTTAGTTACTTGCAATAGAGCAATATGAAGAGTTTGTTACCTTAAAGTTGCTTGTTCACATATATTTATCTTAACAAAATGAATAGCATAAATTATTATATAAACAGAAACGTTATGTAAACATTGTTTAAAAAGTTATTCATTCAATATACAATGAATATGAAAATAAGAAATTAACAAATAAGAAATTAAATGTAAGATTTTCATATTACTAAAATATAGAAATTCTAGAACACATGATTGAGTCAATGTAAAAAAAAATTGAATTATTATTAAATATATTAAATTGGAAGATATTTTCTGTAGAGTTCATTTATTTTATTTAAAGTTCTTCCATTGCAAACTTATTCGCCAGGCGAATGTGATCAGCTCTTCTAGTCCAATTTTCAGATTCATGTGGTTCATGATCAGAGTTACTTTCGGGGAACACGACAGATGTATCGAGAAATCACCGGAAACCAGATACGTAGTGCGCGTTATGACTGGTGACTTTAGCTTTCTGAATTTTGAAAATGATATCGCGCTGCTTCGTCTTAATGAAAGAGTGCCGTTGAGCGATACAATAAGGCCCATATGTTTACCAACAATGTTAGGTAAGTGTACTTTTATTTTTTTTTTATAATAGTATAATGATAATAATAATAATCTAATAAAAATATTTTTATAAAGATAAATTATTACTATGCGAGTGTATTTATTTTCTTTTTTAAAGACGCAATAAATAATAATAAGAATAATATTAAATGCACAATTTTTATCATAATTAAAATTATAATAACACATATATTGTAAAAATTAATAATAATAATAATGACAATATATTGAAATTTCTTGACGTACTATAATATGCTTTATTAATTTTCTACGTTTGACAGATAAATTGATAATAAGTTTTTTATTCAAGACACGCAATTATTGTATAATCTTAATTTAACATGTCGAATGCATTATCGATATCTACTTTCAAAGCGTGTTACAATTTCATGCTTAGACGATGTTACAATAGCATTCAATCACGATTAATTTTGGTCAATGCATTTTTGTAAAACGCATAATATTGGATATATTAAGCGACCTATGATTAGCAATCATGTTTATTATGCGACGATTACGTAATAAAAAAGTCATAAATTAGTCAATATACGGGTACCTACTCTCAATTGAAATGTACTGTCGCGTCGCACAAATAACTGCGTAATAATGAAGATTTCTCTGAAATCGAGGACTTGAATTTGCATTTCGAATGCACGCAATCATCTTTTTCTGAATTTGTTAACGCAGCATGACATGGTACACTTACCTGCCCTATTTACCGGCATTACAATGTATTTGCATTAATAATATACATATAATATATTTTTACTTGAAAACCTCTTAACTTTCTTTTAGTGATTTTCACTTTTTTTATTATTATTTTTTTAAATAGAAAGTTGATTACTACTAAAATTCTTTTTATCAGATTTATGTTGATACATTGTGATATTATTAAATATGTATATTTAAATTTGAACAAAATTATTTTAAAAAAATGATAAAAACAATATTTTACTAATTCTTTCCATAAAATTATTATTGTAATTAGTCGCTTTAAGTAATTATTCGTCATAATACGTAATGTTTAAAGCATGTCTAAATGTCTAAGCATGAATTATTTTTTAGAAAACGAATATGTAGAGGCAAAAGCAATTGTATCAGGTTGGGGTACATTGAAAGAGGATGGCAAACCGTCCTGCCTTCTCCAGGAAGTAGAAGTTCCAGTCATGAGTCTTCAGGCTTGTCGCAATACCAGCTACAGTGCCCGAATGATTTCAGAAAATATGCTATGCGCAGGTTATCTTGAAGGACAAAAAGATTCATGTCAGGTAATATTTACTTACTTGTATATGTGTAAATTAAAAATAGAAAATTGTAATAGTAAATAAAAGAATTTTGAAAAGCATACAATGCAATTGCAAAACATATCTTACAATATATTAGTATAGTACATATTAATACTACACTAACGCAGTGCATATAATTATAACTTAAACTCATTTTATTACATTGAATATGACTGGATTGAATTCTGTGTGCGAATAATAAGGAATCTTTCGTATTATAGGGAGATAGTGGTGGTCCTCTAATAACGGAGCGAGAAGATAAAAAATATGAACTCATCGGTGTGGTGTCCTGGGGTAATGGATGCGCAAGACCTGGTTACCCAGGTGTATATACAAGAGTTACACGATATATGGATTGGATTTTGAAAAATTCAAAAGATGGCTGTTTCTGTGAACATAATTGATTATGACTCAGCGATTGTTAATCGTAAACATGATAAAAAGAGACAAATGACAAATGACTTTACTATTGTATATATAAATTCTTTAAATTCTCGTGCTCTGTTCTCAGGATATATATGATATTTTTGTCATAATTTTTTTTTTTATATAAGAAAATAGATAACGGGCTTAAATAATTAAAATTAAAGTTGATAAACAATAAAAGGGCTACAAGTCAAGTTGAATGTTCGTCGCTAACTCAAAGCGGAGCCGAAACGTTTATTTATATATTTTAATTTAAATATAAATTTATAGTTACGCACGGACACAACAACTACGTTTCAATTCTCATTAGCTCAATCATTTGTTGTTTTGTTTATAAAACTCTTGAGAGTCCATAAATCTTTATTTTTAACGAATTAATCTTTAATAAACACAAACAGTTTCGTTCCATTAACGGGTCATCAATGTGACAGATATAACAAAATATTTTGTCTAAAAAATTTTGTAATATCTGTCACATTGAAAATGACCCGATAACGAGTCATTGAGAATGACGGATCGAAATAACTGTTTGTCTCGAAGCTCTTTTATTGTTTATCTACTTTAATTTTAATTATTTAAATCTATTATTTAGTTCCTTATTTTAAGTTACGCGCGCACCAAAACATGCGTTATAATAATAATTTTTTAAATAATTGTAAAAAGTAGACGCAAACAAAATTTTTTTAACAAATTATTTTGTAATTATTTGTAACATTGAAAATGACCCGATAACGGGTCGAATTTGTGTTTTTCTTATTAACAAATTTTATTTAATTAATTAGCAATAAACATCCAGTTTGACTCGTAATTCTTTTATCTATTTTTTTTATAATTTATATATTTAGAGTGATGTGCCAGATGTGAAATTGATGTACTTAAATTGCTCAAAAACAATGAATTTTTGTATAATATTATTTTCACGTTTTATCTATTAGATTTTTTGTTATTTCTCTCTCTCTCTCTCTCTCTCTCTCTCTCTCTCTCTCTCTCTCTCTCTCTGTTTATACTTATAGCGGCAATAAATAAATAAAGAAAGGCGATATTATAAAATTATGAATAGATATGACATGTCAGCATTTGTTATATTATAACATGTTTACAAAAATAATATTATATTGTGCAATATTTACCATACAATTTTTTTACGACTGCTGAAATATAACCAAAGGTTAAAATACTCAATTCTGTTGCCGAGGAAATTGACTATAGTGAGATTGAGATTAGACTTAAGCTATCAATGTTATATCTTTTTATAGGAAATATTATATTATAATATGCGATAGAAAAATGTAATAAATGTTTGCATTAATTAGCTTTAAATGCCCTTTAACATATTTTCCAAATATGATTTAAATATAATTCATCTGAAATTTTATACCTCTATATTTTAAATTTTGCATTATTATATTCTATTGATTTTGGAAATTTTTTGAATAAATAATATATAAGAGAAAAATACAAATTATTTTTAAAATTAAGATTGGTAATTTCCATTTTATGATATGCAACCATAAGAAATATATGCAAAATATAATATATATATATTATATATATTTTATATTAGGTTAAGTAAAAAGTCATCGCGTTTTTTTAAAAGACATCTATCAGTAAAAATCGCAATTACTTTCTTACCAACAATATAAATATATCTTGATAGAGTAAAGTTTCAGCTTTAAAAATCTCTTTTTTAAATTATACGATACGACAATTTTTAATGGAGTTATGAGCAATTAAAGTCAAAATAATTCTTTTATTTAATCCGCGATAACTCAGTAATCAAAAGTCGTAGGAATATTAAAAAAAAACGATTTTGTAGGGAAAGTATCAAGCTTTCACGATAGGTAATCGAAAATTTTCTCAAATTCGTTTTGGACACGTTACAAATCCACAAAGTGAGAAGAAAATTTTTCGTCTTTTTCAGCTCGTAGTTTTTGGTATGTAAAAATTATCAAACTCATATAAACTTGAAAAATGTGATAAGCTTTTAAAAGTAGAGATTTCAAGCTTTAAAACCCTTTTTTTAAATTTGAATTTCATTCATTATTGACGAAGATATTGTATATACAACTTTGAGCTAAAAAATACGCGATGACTTTTTACTCAACCTAATATATTAATAATTTTATAGAAAAATATTTACATAGTGCACATATCACAAAAACAAATACGTATTTGATATTTCTGACTTCTAATATTTTTAGAGTTTTTACAATATGTGCAAAAAAACATTTTTTACAATATCAGCCATATACACTCTCTTTCATCTATAATAATAAACAACTTTAATAAAACAGTACATCAAATAAAACAGTGATCAAAATTATTATAAATGTGTAGATTTTCATTATTTATTCTTTGGTAAAAAATGCATTAACAAATTTTTAAATATCAAAGATATCAAAGATATCAAAGACATCAAACAAATTTCATTGCATGACTACGATGCCAAGAAATGTATAACGGGACTGACAAACCGGTTAGTAATCTACTTTCCAGGCTAAAATAAAATATAAAAAATGAAATAAATACAACGGTAGAAAAAAATACGAACTTCAGCGCAAATGTAAAACGTATGGATTATATTCAATTTACATTCCTGAGAGTGTCCCAGGATGCGGGCGATGATAGTCCCGCTATACAACACAAACCAGTCATTTAAGTGAGACCAGTATCGCCTCGACTACCGACAGAAAAGTCATGAAGCTGCAAGTCTATATCAGATACCTCATTTGTATCTTGTTGGTGAATTTTGGAAGAATTGACTGCAATGGATGCGTCATCAATGCTACTGTAAGCTTCAGCATATCAAGTTTGCCGTGCTAATTTTTATTATAGTGGACTAGTTTTACAATTTTTTATGTATTTCCATAAATTGCATATATTTAACATGTATATGACATACATTATGCAAAAACAATTTTAATCATAATAATATAATTAATTTCTATTTTACATAGAATTATATACATTTCTTTCTACATTTTTAATTTAAAAAACACTTAGACATTAAAAATTATTACTTGAATTACAGCTAAAAAATATTATAAATGTATAAAAGCTTACATATGTATTCGTTGATTAGGTTGATAATCAGATTAAAATAAGGCATGAACGCGGTGTTTTCGATCTTCTTTTGGGAAGATTCCGGACCTGTGGTGGTTGCTGTAAGTAACATTATTACGATACAAATGTAACTATTAAATAACATGATATAAGCAAGGATAAAATTTAAAAGCGTTAAAACAATTCTATACTTAATATGTAAATAATTTATTACAAATAACTAATAACAATAACTACTTATTAATATCATATAATGAGCAATCTATTATTTAAATAGTAACAAAAGAAGAAAAACAATTCTAGCAGATTATTAAATTTACTGATTCTTGTTATAATTTATAAATATGAACTACTAACTATTATCTCTAAACTACTTTTTATTTATTTTTTATCGTACAAGACATGTCAAATATATTTTAACATTATAACTACTTTCTCAAAAATTATATAATAATCATTTATAACAACTTATTACATTTAACAAGAAATATTAATGTTTGCCCGCATTTATGAGGAAACTTCATGATACGCAATTCATATCATATTTTTTTTAATCTTTGACAAAATGGAATGGTTAAGCTGTGTTAACTATATATATTAATTAAATAATACACATTATGTAAAGCGTGAAAAATGTATAAAAAAAACAACAGTCAGTGTTTTAACTGTGAAACGTAACAGACATCAGTAAGATTTCCAATTGTGTTATTACTACTTTTGTGTGTTAAGCATTATGTATTTTATTAAAAATATGTTTTTCTTTAACTATATATGCTTTTATAAACATATACATATATAATAAGTGTACACACATATATAATAATTTCCTTTTAATATTTCTTGTACATTTGCTTTCTTTAACCTAATCTTTTATATATATTCGATATAAAATATTTTTTATACATCTGTAGTATGCGGTCGACCAAATCGTAAGACAGCGCGATTATTGGGTGGGGAACATACAGAATCGCATGAATTTCCCTGGCTCGCAAATATTCACATAAAGTCCAAATTGCTAGTGAGTGGAGTATTGATAAATGATCGTTATATCTTAACAGCAGCTAGTCAACTTATCGGGTTAGTATAAAGTAAAATTTTCAGCATTATTACAGTTAATAATAATAGAAGAGACTGAAAATGTAGGATATTCTGTATAATTAATATTTTTCTCGGCAGAGCAACAGCACATGAAATAAAAGCATCCTTGGGAGAATATGATCGATGTAACTTAGATATCTCATCAGTAAACATTAGCGTCGAGTCTATAATTTTGCATCCAGAATTTAATCTAGAGTCGAGTACTCATGATCTAGCTTTAATTCGTTTGAGTCGACCAACTAAAATCGAGAAGAGAATATCACCAATATGCTTACCCAATCCAGGTTTGTTTCTTTTTATGATTCGTAATATAATACAGCTATTGATATCTAATAAATATGAGGATAAAATATAAGAGTATATAACTAAATCTTTTCTAAATTCTAGGATCAACTTATCTTGGTCAAGTTGGAACTTTGGTAGGATGGACCAAGCACAAAGATCAGGCTGATAATGCGGCATGTAGGCCTCGAAAATTAGGACTTCCTATTCTAGGACAAAACGAGTGTATTAAATCAGGAATAAATGCAATGAACTTACAGGATGATTACGGATGCATTGGAATTGTTGGTACAAATTCTTTGGTATGCGAAGTAAGTGAATACATGTCATATTACGACTTTAGAATACAGCAATATATAATAATATTTATCTAAAATTTACAAAAGTATTTAAACTTAAAAAAATTTTTTATAAATTTAAATAAAAGCAATATTATTTATCTAGATTTGAAAACAACAAATTTACCAAAACTACGTATCATTTATAATTATATATCAAAATAATGTTACATATTTATAGAATGACGTCGGATCTTCTGTGCAATATCGATCATATGCCGGAATTTATGATCTTATTGGTAAATATGATCATTTGTAAAACTAAAACTGTTTAATATTTAAAAGTGTTTAAATATTTAATTTATTATACTATATAATAAAAATACTTCTATACTAATAGTAATATATTTTAAAAAATTGAGTTTAAAAAATGTATTTTATTCAAAGATAAATTATTAATTCTTAAAGAAATATATTAGTAATAAAATATGTATATATATTGTATTATAGGAATTATTCCGAGCGTGAATAAATGCGACGATTCTCCCAAGCCAACTGTTTTTACGAGAGTAGGGCCGAGTCTCGATTGGATATTACAACACACTAAAGATGCCTGCTACTGTACAAAATAATACAGCAAACTTACAGAATATTATTGCATATGTGATACTAATAATTATTTTATTGTTGTTATTTTTACTGCTATATATGTTACATTTTAAAAAGTAAAAATAATATTAAATATCAAATAAACAAAGCACTATTTAAAATGCATATATGTATGTACACATTTTGTTATTACACATGTATAAAAATGTGAAAATTATAATATATTAAACGAATGTATACTTCTTGAAATAAAAATATTTTTATTGCATTATAATAAGATATAAACTATAAAATATAAACAATGTATTTTAAAATAATTTCGAAATTATACCAGATACTAAACATTGAATTTTATAATGTTCAAACATTTTACAGACTAAGTAATTTGTTACTTCTCAGTAGGAAAACATTGTAAACCTTAAGTATTACCTTATCTAAAAACTATTGGCGAGTTAAACCACATCCGTTCTTCAGTATTCTCGCACGTCGAAATATTAGTCATTAAAATATATTTTACACTGTGCATTAAGTGTAGCACACGTCAGTTCAATAAAACACGTCTTAAAGAAAATTACAATTTCTTCTTAATGTTACGCATAGAATATTTCATATTAATTAATTTATCGTGTCTAACAGTTAAACATGTTAATACGTTACCGTGGTATAAACGAGTTCATGGACATACTGATAGATTTCACGAAACTTCTGATTATGAATATTGCGGTAAGATCAGTCTTAAATAATTTCATGCAACTTCGCAAGTAATGACAAAAGAAAAAATAATAACATCCCTACATTAAATATTAAATCTTTAATAAATGTTATATACTATCTTTGTTCTTATAAAAATTGTTTAATAATGTTGTTTTCACTTGTACATATATCCATTGAAATAAAATAAATAAAATATTTATCGAATATGATATTTTATATGCATGTAAGGAAATAAATCTAAATCATTAAAAATGATATAAAATTTAATATTATAAAAATATTCTTTTTGTTTTTATTATCATTATGTTTTAGAATGCGGAAAAAAAACTACTTCATCGTTGTCCAGAATAATTGGAGGGCGAGAAGTTTTTGAAAACGAATTTCCCTGGATGGCTGGTATTATAAGTATCAATAAATCACAAGTAATCTGCGGAGCGTCAATCATAAACGATCGTTATGTAATAACTGCAGCCCACTGTAATATTAATGGGTACGTATTATATGGGTACTATTTATAATGTGAAAAAACATCATCACTTCTTACAATGAATAATTTCTAAATGAAAAAATAAGTTTTAAAAGCCTATATTTTTACATTAAAAAAGTAGATACTACATTAAAACTATCATATATATTAAAATTATTTATAACATTATTATTTTTTAAAATAACTCTGGAGATTTTATCAAAACTTTTTTATGAATTTTAAAATAAAATTTAAATTTACATTTAAAAAAATTTTATTTAGTAAATAATTATTATAGATAAAAATAAAAGAAAGAAAAAAAAAGAGAAAGAAAGAGAATAAAAATATTATATACATTACATGCCAATAAAAGTTCATATATAAATTTACTATTCTTATTATGTTATTCTCTTACGAAAGTACATATTTAAAATAATTTTTTAATAAAATTTAATTTACATAAAAAAATTTATTTTATTTACAATAACGTTTGCATATTTACAAAGATCATATAAATTTGTAAGCAAAATGTAAAGTTATATTTTATAATTTTAGCAAAGATGATTTAAAAGTATCTGTTGGCGCTCATAATTCATGCAAATAGGATGCAAAAAGCATTATCTTTTCTGTTAAGAATATTTTCCCACATCCAGATTACAATAGAAACACAAATTTCGCTGATATCATGCTTGTAAAATTAATTATGAGGATTACTTTTAACGAACTTGTTAGACCGATTTGTTTACCAAAACTCGGTAATTTCTATAATTATCTTGTGTACAATATTTTATATCAATAGATATTAAGATTCGCAACTTTTAAATAAAATACTTAATAATTATTTTGCATTTTTTATGCAGAACTTGATGCAATCTCTCAATACAAAGGACATTCCGTATCTGCACTTGGCTGGGGATTTTCAGAAAATGAATTTTTATTTAATACAGACTGTGGTTTACGTATTGTAGATTTAACGTTATTTAAAAGATCGGAATGTCTTACTAACGTTTCGACCTTGCTTTGCGCAGGATATAAAAAAGCATCCCGAGGCACTTGTGGGGTATTCTTAAATATTTATAAATATTTTAATTAAATGTTCTCTTATATATAATTTACTATTTATGTTTGTATTAACATTATGAATCATTTTCATGAAGTAATAACTATGCATGTCTAATATGTTTCTAAACATATACAATAAATAATTTTTCTTAATGTTTTGAATCATTAGTTAAAGCTATTGATTTTAAATTGTATATTCAATTTTTTTACAACAGTCTATTCTTAATCATTATAGAACGGGAAAACTATTGTAATGGTGCTGAAATAGTGTCACATACTTTGAGGCAAGAAATATAATGAAATAGTGAATTATAATAAATCTCAAGAAAAAGCAGTAAGATTTTGAGAATAAATCGTCCTCTAAAAATTACTGATATTGCATATATTAGGTTGAATAAAAAGTCATCGCGTATTTTTTAGCTCAAAGTTGTATATACAATATCTTCGTCAATAATGAATGAATGAAATTCAAATTTAAAAAAAGGGTTTTAAAGCTTGAAATCTCTACTTTTAAAAGCTTAACACATTTTTCAAGTTTATATGAGTTTGATAATTTTTACATACCAAAAACTACGAGCTGAAAAAGACGAAAAATTTTCTTCTCACTTTGTGGATTTGTAACGTGTCCAAAACGAATTTGAGAAAATTTTCGATTACCTATCGTGAAAGCTTGATACTTTCCCTACAAAATCGTTTTTTTTAAATATTCCTACGACTTTTGATTACTGAGTTATCGCGGATTAAATAAAAGAATTATTTTGACTTTAATTGCTCATAACTCCATTAAAAATTGTCGTATCGTATAATTTAAAAAAGAGATTTTTAAAGCTGAAACTTTACTCTATTAAGATATATTTATATTGTTGGTAAGAAAGTAATTGCGGTTTTTACTGATAGATGTCTTTTAAAAAAACGCGATGACTTTTTACTTAACCTAATAATATATTTTTTATATATTGACTATCTTTTAAAAAATATTTATTTCTTGTTTAGTTTCAATCAAAAATATATCATAAGAGTCAAAAATATGTCATAAGAGTATCAATATCAATGTACAAATAAACTCAAATTATATATTTACAGAACCGATTTTAGCAATCATCAATATTTAATTTTCTGTGTAATTTATTTATCATTATCATGTTCATATTATTATCATGTCATAAAATACATTAAGAGATACAGCAATATAAATAATTTAAATAAAATGTTATATTATAAATTTATTTATCACACAGGGTGATAGCGGCGGCCCTCTTCAGATCTTGAATGAGAATTATAAATACGTCTTGATAGGTGAGTTGTAATATATACATATAGTCAATAACTTGATAATACAGAATTAACAAAATTTATTTTATAGGAATTACTACAAGTGGACTACTATGTGCTGACGTTAATTATCCAGATTTTTATACGGATGTTACACAAATGATTTCATGGATATTGCAAGTAACAAAATATGATTCCAAATACTGTTGGCATTGGTATGATTGAAACAATCTTCTAAATCATACATATAGAAATATCGTATAAAGAACAACGGATTTGTATCCGATAAGTCCAAATCCCGCATCCCGTATATATATATATAGAAAATTTCGTAATCCTTACTAACTTAACGAAAGTCGCAAAGAAACTCTTTAAATCTGGTGATTCTTTGGTTCAGACATGCAGAGACTGATATGATTCTACCCATCCCCCCATTATTACTACTATTAAATCATACAATCAAATAATTATTGAAATAATTTATTAATAAAAATGAAGTAAAAGAATAAACAAATTTTATACTATTCATTTTACAATATATGAATTATGATATAAAATAATAATAAACACGATATACAAATTTGTAAAATAATTTACGCATTGTATATAGCGTTAATTCCCAATCATTTTGTTTTATTGGTCCAACCTTATTTTTTCTTTTCTATTATTTTAAACGTTTAGAAATTTATAAGAATATATAAATATTCTTATAAATTTACTAATACTGAAGTGCAGACAATTTATGATTTTCTCACAATCCATTTAACGTTTATCAGCTGTTGCGGCACATAAAACGTTGTTGCATGAATTGTCCATAACTCGTGAACTATAATGCTCTGTACTTGATTGTCGACGTGCACGATACGATATCTGCAGGGCCGTACTGATATATGTGTCGAAGCAAAGAAATGGCAACTAACCAATAAAAATTCAATGAATGTTCAATTATCTTCAATGGCCATAATTTTTATATTAAAGTTACGCCTAAGGCAATAATGATGCTTTTGAAATTGCAATTCTTTTATACTTGATTTATGATGCAATTATGTGATTATTCATTATTAATAAACTTCTTTACTGTTCTATACTCTTTTTAGATTTAAGCGTAATGAAGAGAACAGCTATTTTCTGATTTATCCCTTTTTTTATTGAGAACGCAAGTTCTCAAATTGTCTTCTTTCTTCTCCATGCACCGACTTTAGTCACAGACACAATTGCTATAGGAAATCCTTATAAGAATTTATCGCCCATATACCACTTTAATACCCTTTCCCGCCTTTCCAAAAGTAATTTATAACACTTTCGAGTGAGAAAAAGCAGCGACCTGTAAAATCTGCCGACCTATTCTGAACAGAATAAAGTACATTCTTCACATAAAAGATAAAATTTAACAATTGAATATGTATATTAGTAATATTAATTGATTATAACAATATATTATATGTAATATATTATATGCTACATCAACAAATAAAAACCAATCTTTTCAATTTTTGAAACTTCGAATATTTTTAAAAAACCTATAAATATAATTTTTTATATCCTGAAATCTACATTTTGATTTTATATTTAATTCGGATCCTAAAGATTGATGGCGTACTTTGTGTTGCGCGATTATTCATTGGAATTTATCGTCTACGTATTAATGGGAATAGCAATTTATTGGAACACTCTTTTCGAGATATAAAATGACGACGATGTGATACGCTCAATAATGATGCAACATCGAAATTGGTTACTGTTGTTTGCGACTCGATATAGAACAGAGTGTTCTCTGGGTTGCGCTCAGTAATCGCATTGTTTTCAGAAGGTGAAATCTTGAGAGTAACGAATCATGAAGCCCCACTTGACTCTGACGATAATCGGCATTCTTCTGATCCTAGACGTTCGTTGAAAGAGTAATTAAATAAAGTTATCAAAAACAAGTCGGAAATATGACTGATAACTACCCAAACAACACGAAGTCGACTAAAAGTCGACTATAAATTAACCAAAAGTCGATTAATAGTCGATTAATACTTAACAAATATCTCAAAAAAACTCGACTAACAGTAATGTCGACTTACGACTTAGAATGTCGACTTACTCTATGTCAACTGGGAACAGTCGACTATATACCGACTGGAAGAAAGTCAACTATAAGTCATTCGTATTGTTTGAGTAGTTACTAAATAATTACATTATGCTCATTTTCAGGCAGCACACGTGCAAAGGCATCGTTTACATCTACGAGTAAATCGAGATTGCGGTAAATCATATTAAAATTATTATATTACATATACGTATGTAACAAAGCTTATAATACGAAAATCATACAACTATCACAATAAAAGTAATATTATATATTACTTTTATTCTGAAGTAACCTGTTAAATTTAGTGACCATTTACATTTAATTCCATTAATTTCACATTAATCGTATTTTTGTTTATACTATCAACTTTTTCTCCAATCCTATTATAAAAGTAATTATACGATAAAATAAAATAGTATGACAAATTATTAAGTACAAGTAATGTACAAAATTTTTCGTACATTATATGTATGAAAAAAATAGTTTGCTTAAATATTTAAAAATTTAGTTAAAAATTCTAAAAATAATTTCGTTTGACTATCAACAAAATTATGTAAAGAGCTCAAATTAAAACGCTAGAATGTAAAAATTTTTTGCAGTATTAGTCGATATGCTTGAGTTCTCTACATAATTATTTTAATGATACAACAAAATTATTCTCAGAACTATATCTAATTTAAACTTTTAGATACTTCAATAAAAATGTTTTTTTACATATATTATAAAAGAATTAAGCCTATTATACAATGTGCTCTTTGTTTTCTGTTTCTTGTTTTTTACTTTTTGCTTTTTCTCTTTTATAACCATTTCATCGACAATTGTATTTCTTGTTACATATTTCTTTTGAAATTCGTTAATTTTTATCTCCGGTGATATAAAACAAAAAACCAAATAAGAAGCAAAAAGACAAGATGTAAAAAATAATGAAAAGCAAGAAACAGAAAACAAAAAACACATTATAGAATAATTAAGAGTTGGCAAAAAAGATTTTAATCAAATTTTCTACAAAAATATAAATATTATATTTTCTACAAAGATATTATACATATAAGATATTTAATTATATTTTACTATATTTTAACTGTTTGTCTATATAATATAGAGTTCTAATTAATTTAAGAAATTTTTTTATAACAGAATGTGGACTGACAGGAGGGATATCGAATCGTATTGTCGGCGGAAAAATAACGATTCCACATATATTTCCTTGGGTTGTGGCAATACTTAATAAAGATAATCTCCATTGTGGAGGCACATTAATTAATAATCAATATATATTAACAGCTGGACATTGTGTTCAATGGTATATTATCTATTTTTTTTTAAAGGTTAAAGAGTCTTTAGTATCATACTCTTTTTTTTTAAAAAAGATTATATATTAAAGTCAATGACTCTGATTGATTATAAATAAAAGCAAATAAATAAATAATAACCTAAATCAAAATTTTAATTTGCAACTTCAAAAATATAATATTGGAGTTTTTATATAAATATTTGTAATATTATCGACAAAATATAAATTTGATAAAAAATATATTGTTATAAATTATTATAAAATATTATTGCAATTATATATATTTTTTGCGACAGAAACAAGTACATTTCATTATAATATATTATAAAATATTCTAATTTTCATATCTTCTTCCGATTTGCATAGGACGAATCATGCTGATCTCTCGGTCGGCATAGGTATGCACGATATTGAAAACCCAAATGATGGATACATAGTCGCAATCGATGAAATAATTTTACATGAAGATTTCGAGAGTGATTATCTCCATGATACAAACGACATTGCCTTGATTCGATTACAGCAGCCGGTTAAAATCGATGAAAACGTGAGACCTGCATGTCTTCCACATAAAGGTCAGCTTTGTACTCTTTTCATAATATTTAAGCTATTCCATTTAATTAAAAGTAAATATTAATTTATAAGACACTTAAAAATAAAGTTTAAATTAAGATATTTGTTTATATCTCTCTTATATTTTACATACATATGTCAGCATTTTTTAAAATAAAAAGAAGTAATAAGTTTTCAATAATAGATTCTGATTATACGGGACGGAATGTCAAAGTTACTGGATGGGGACGTGTCCAAATTGAAGGAGAACCTTCCCGATTTCTTCGTCAAGCTACTCTGAAAATAATGTCCTTCGCAGCATGTAAAAATACTTCATTTGGAGATCATGTCACGGAATCGATGATGTGTGCTTACAATGACAATACTGATGCATGTCAGGTATTACGATCAGTTTAATTTTCCAATGTATTTTGAAATCAAAATGTTAAACATCTTTTTTTATTGTATATATATATATAT
>NW_017305683.1:376936-378991 GCF_001594115.1 Trachymyrmex septentrionalis
GATACGTATAATATACATATAATACTATAAATCAAATATAAAACATAATACTAACAAATATAAGAAAAGGAATCATTAAACACATCAATCTTAAATATATCTACATTTCTTCAACAGATATGTATACACATGCATTTAAAAAAGATATTAATATTATTAAAATTTCAGGGTGACAGTGGTGGACCTCTTTTATATCAAAGAATAGATGGGAAATATGAAGTACTTGGTAAGAATACCATCAAATTAAATATAAATTGTCGATCAGTAAGATTCTCTCGCAAAACGACCATAAATTATGAACAGAATTTATGATTCACTTTTGAGATTTCCTGTACCTATAGGATTTTCTTTGTTATTATTCCTCCAGGTATAGTCTCTTGGGGTATTGGATGCGCTGTGCCTGGAACCCCAGGTGTATACGTCAAAAACTCGGATTATCTAAACTGGATAAAGTACCATAGTAGAGACGGTATTTTCTGCATGGATAGATAGGTTTCTATGTAACAAATATTAAAAAATAAATATAAATTTAACATTAAATTTTCGTTATCTTAATATAAATACTAATTGTATGTGGATATAGATTTTTCAACAGATCAACATTTCACGAAATAAATATATTTGGATTATAAATCTTACGAAAAATTATGCTATTTGTTATTAAAACGATTGTTTCGAACATGTTATATACGAGTATAATTAATCGCTTATATTCACACCAGATTCACAAATACAATACCTTATCTATATACATTTAACTGAACAGTTTTCTGACACATGATAAGCTCAATATTATCACGTACGTAATATTATTGAGTATTTCACTATAGATATGCACAATCTGCAACAATCACAATTCTTTCTACGTCGTTAAAATTGTTCAATTCTGTAGTGGATATTTTCATCTGTACAATCACTATTGCATTAGCGATAACGTTTCGAGTATTTAATGAAACAGAACTGATTAAAGTGCATGTGTCAACATTATTATGATCAATAGTTTTGTTAGACTTTTGTAACATTGTTTTAAAAGAAATATGAGTAGTAATAGGAATTTGTATAATTTATTTTTTTTATTATAGTTATGTATCTATAAATATCAAAAGACATTATTTCAGTATAACATAAACATAATAAAAAGCCAGTCGTATTCATGTTATTATCTATCAACAGACGTACAGCTTATCTATTTTTATATTTTCAATTAAATTAGTACAAGAATTAGTGCGCAATAGAAAGATTCAACAATATATGTCAACGATGTAATATAAACTTTTATTGTAATTAATTCGATGGTAAACTGAATTCTAATACCTCGAAATATATAATACATATAATATTAATAATACTAATCTAACGCAAACTATGAGTATCTTTTTTTAACTATATTGTTTCTATTATTTGTATAATTATTGAGTTTTTGTTATATTAATTAATTTTATTATTGTTTCATTATTTAAAAATAATTAAAACATAATTATTTATTTATTTTTGTCATATTATAATTATCATTCTTTTTATTTATCAATGTACCACATAATTATTCAATCACAAGATAATTTAATACTTACAACATAATCTATAATTCTGTTGTTAATATCTAAAAAACATGATTATAAGGAACATACATAAAGACATATATATAGGAATAGCCATTAAATTGAATCGTCAAAATACGTAAAGAATTAAATCATACATAAATGTGTGACAATTTGAGAAATATCCTGTATATACATCCTGTGCATTTTAAGATATTTTGTAAGTTGTTATAACATTGACTTTTGACATTGAAATAATAATAAAATACGTATATATAAATGAATAAATAAAAACTATATAGAAACTTTGTCATTAAACTTTATCTTCATATATTAGATAGAAAATTAATATGAAAATATTTATTTAAATATATTTAATTAAGCTAATTTATTTACTTATATAATTTATATATTTTTAATATCATAAACAATATACATAAAATTATATTATTATATTATATATATATATATATATATATATATATATATATATATATATATATATATATGTAGATAT
>NW_017305683.1:379091-380832 GCF_001594115.1 Trachymyrmex septentrionalis
AAAAACTTACAAGATTAGCAGTGCATTTTAATTGAATATAATTGGACGGTTTTTTTTGCTAGAGAATATATAATTAAAAAATATTAATACAATAACTTCTTAATTGATTCTTTTAGCAGAAATTCACACACAAGATTTGAAATTATACGTTATAGAAATCATAGTGCATATTTAAAGTCACACAAGTTTTATTTTTAAAAGTAAAAAAGCAAAGATATAAAAGTATAATAATTGTATAATAATAATATAGTATATATGTAACTTTTAGATAATACAATAAGAAATACAATATATTATGATAAAAACTTAGAGATATATATAACAGACAAGTTCAATTTAGATTTACAACAAATCTTTTTTATGTACAAACGAGTTGAAATGGTTAAACAAATCTGAAATAAGAAGTTAAATGGCTATGTAAAAAAAAAAGATTAAAAGGATACTTTCAAAAAATATATATATATAGATAAGAAAGGATATTGTAAATCTATATATAGATTACAAGAGAGATTCAACGACAAAAAGACAATACTGAAAAAGTGATTGTAAAGACATCGATTTAAAGCTACGTATACAAAAGTTATATTAAAATCAAGTCAAATGCTTCGGTTAATGTGCGTTTAATAACTAAAACAGATAATTAATAAAAACACAATAAAAGGTGTTTGTAAAAGAAAACAATAATACAATTCTAGTAGTACTGAGAACCTTATCAAAACGAAGACAATTTGACAAAGAAAACTTGCATGTTATTTTGTTTTCAGATGTTATGGAAGGTGAAATAACGTACCAATAAATCTTTCGGCGATATGCATGCGTTTTCACAAGCGTAATCACTTATTGTTATAATATATTACTGATATTTGTTTTTAATTATCTGTATCGCCATAATTGCATTCAAGCATCTAAAATTGACGGAAAATTTAAGGAAATTTATTGTAAAATTTCATAAAATTTCGCTTCATATACTAAAGAATTGATGACAATAAAATAACATAAAATTAGATGTAATTTTTTAATTCCGACACAGTGTATGTAATATTAAATAAAATAAAATCTAAATCGGTCGTAAGAAGTCGTGTATTACTTCAAATGATTATATTAAATTAATGATAAAAATCAAGCTACCTTTAACTTTCTATATATCATAAATTAATTAACAATAAATTATAATTGATTGATTGTCTGAATACTGAGATTTATATCAATGATTAACGTCATGTTTAACGTGTCATGTTTAGTCTTTAGTCATAATGTCGTACGATGTTTTTTCTTGAATTACTAAATTCGAAATATATATAACATATATGTTTTCTTAGTTTTATATGTAGTGTATTTAATATAAATTTCCATAAATAACACTTTATTAAAAGACCAAAAACTGTAACATATTAGACATCATTAATTACCAAACATTTCATGTTTTACTTGATAATTATGATTTAAATCTATGAAAATTAAAAATTTTTTCGAATTTTTCAATGCTTTAGTACAATCAAATATACTGAGAACAAATTTTACAAGTGTCTGCTATAAATTTTGACGGCAGAAGTGTTAGTACAGATCTGACACATATATATATATATATATATATATATATATATAATATATATATTGGAAACACCGTGAAATTGCTTGCATGGAGCAACGAACTCGCCGATTAATTACAACAGCTGATTAGCGATGCGTGTGCGCGCGCGGTAACTTATTAGCGCAATTAATCACGCGATTGTCATTAATC
>NW_017305683.1:380932-382097 GCF_001594115.1 Trachymyrmex septentrionalis
AATTTTAACAAACTTTCTACATATAGATTACTGGCAGAAATAGAACAGACTTTACGTTTTTGTCGCTAATTTTCTGTCTCGTTATGTCAATAGGCTATCTCAACATGAGCTCAATGCAGACACAATTAATGTAAATTTGCTAGTAATTTACTAGTTTATTAACTGTAATAAATTTTTTATGTTGTAAATCATATGCTTAACTCGATATACGTAAATTAAAAATATAATTAGATTTTCCAAATATAATATTAAACGTTTTATCATATTTATCGTTATTCATAATTTTTACTATGACGAATCGCTTTGATGCTAAAATATAAAATTTTTAGAAAATTAAATAATGTGCTGAAAATATATCCTTAAATACAAAATATATTACACTTGTTATACTATAATACAGACATTATAAAATTTATGATACTCTATTCGCATTAATATATGACATGAGTAACGTTAGCGTTACATTGCGAGGTAACAGCCTCTTCAAGTGTACAATCCAGTTTTCGGTAGCTTGCCGTACTCGGTCGTCGCCTACCACGATTACTTCTTGATCTTCGACCCTCTAATACAATAGCAAGTATCTGAAAAAAAGTTACTTTCTATATAAAAAAAACCATAAATATCAAATAAAAAGACATAAACTTACCTTTTGTTTATTATGATAACCTATGTAGCCAGCAAGACAAGCCAAAGTAATCACAGTAAAATAAGTAAAGAAATGAGAATCATCTTCCGTTCTCATAGTAGAGTATTCTGTTAATCTACCATTATTATTCTTCTGTTCAATGACTTCTTGCGCATTTTCATTTTGATTTCCTTTCAGAAAACACAAATATATAATTAATGTAAATATGTAATTACATAATAGAATTAATTATACATAATACAAAAAACATTTCTCACCTGTATCTGGATGTTGAATTGTGTCATCTACATCTGAAAATTATGCACATATAACGTTCATTTATTTATTTATATGTATGTATTATACATAAAATATATATATATATAATAAATATATATATTTATTATATACATATATATATTTATACGCATTGTTTATAAATTTATAAATAATTTAAAATGTATTATATGTATTAAACCGGGAAAAAGTTATATATATAATAATATAAAATTATGTAAAATTATATATAATTATAAATAA
>NW_017305683.1:382197-389802 GCF_001594115.1 Trachymyrmex septentrionalis
ATTGTATACACCTGTATATATTATTTTTCTCTATATACACACATAAAGATATTTTATGCAATATGAACACAATTTATATTCTTAATTTTTTATATAGAATATAAAAAGGTAATATAGAATATAAAATTTTGAATAAAAATGCAAAAATCCAATTTATTTTTATTATATTTATTATATTATTCAAAATCATTTGCATATATTTTAAAAAATAAATTAGATGGACAAATACACATTCATAAATATTGACAATACATTATAAGAATGTGTATTAAAAGTATTAATACCATCTATATCATTTTCCATATTTTCTTCTGGATTTGCAGCATCATAATGATCTTGTGTATTTTCGGATAATGTACTAGGTTTTAATTCATCAATATTTTGCTCCTTATTAGATTTCTGTGCATTTTCTTCTAAGTTTTTATTTATATTATTTATAGCTTTATTTATTGATGGAGCTTGTGAATTGCTATTTGGAAGAATATTTTTTATAGGTTTTGAAATTTCAGCGTTGGTATCAAGTTCAGTATCAATATTATACTCTTTATTTTCTTTAAATATTACAGATACTGATTTATGAGCTTGTGTTTCTAAAGTATTATTTATTTTCTTCTGATTATTATTCTGGATATTTTCTTTTTCAGTAGCAAATTTTATTTTTTCTTCGTTGGATTTTACATCTGTAAGTGGTATATCATCAGGTACGTTATCCTTTTTAACAGTAGTATCAGAATGTAAAATTTGCTTCCTGTCTTGTTCTTTAAATTCTTTTACTTCTGTTTTTTTAGATTCAACTGGTGTTTTAATATCACCCATTACTTCGTCCTTAGGCTGATTTATATGCGGTTTATCAGATGTAACAAGATCATGTTTTGTTTCTACTTTTACACTTTTTATCGTATCATCAATGCTTTTAATCCAAGCTAATACTGCGCATAGTGGTTGAAACTTATCTTGATCATCAAAACATATTTTGCCACATTTATGAGGTATATTAAGATTTTCGACCAATGGTCCCCAAAATGATTCTATCTTATCATATAGTAATGTAAATCCCTGTAGACTGGTGCAAACATCTTCTTGTTTCTTTTTATTAAGAACATATTTCTCCAGCTGCGAATCGAATGTTGCTGTATTATTGAAAGAAATTTGTAAGTGACTAGAATATTGGCAAATCTTATATGCTGTATCGTAAACTCCTAAACACAGAAAACTATTTAAAGTTTTTGAATTATAATACACCCAAGAAGCAGTGGGATATTCAGTAGATGCACAAGATTTTGTATACGTTGAATCATATAAAAAGTTGGATGTCGGGCATATTTTCGAGTCATTTTTCATAACGTCTATGATACTCATTGTCAGTGCCACTGGTGCGCTTCTCACTCCCGTGAAAGAAAGAAATAGGACAAGACAGTTTAGCATTAAGATGACACGAAATAAATCGATGTAACGGTTTTCCATTTTTTTTTTTCAGAAATGATTTTTTAGCCTCTATCGTTCGGACTAGTAAATACACTGTCGCTCTATCGGTTAATAACCATAATTTTGTTTTGTTTACTTTAATCCTTCTGGAAACCGATCATTTTTTTTTAAAGTCTTAAATATTCTCACTCGCACAATTTGTTTTACAAATGCAATACCTTGAGTAAGTTACATTCATCTACCATAACCTCTTCGATTCAATTTTCCTACATTTGCTGAATAGTAGAACACTCAATATTTAGTGTTCATGTACGTCGTGTTCAATTCTATCGTCGACATGCGACAATTGCGCCATCTGAAATATTTCAACTATTTTAATATACCTTTTCGACAGACATAAAGTTACCAACAGTGAATAAATTCTGAACTATTATAACAATAATGCAACAATTAAAATATTATTATTCTCACTCAGTATAAAATTGCCATTAATGAATAAATTTAAATTTAATATTATATATTTAATTATGTTATTTTACACAATTATTTCATCATTTGTAATGTACAATTATCTTATAAATTGTACAAAATTATAAAGGGTAAAATTAAAAAAGATTAAAAAATTTTACTAATACAATTTTCATTGTTCTCGGCTAACTTAAATTGTGTAAATATTTATTAAGTAATTTGCAGTAAAACATTAAAATTTTTAAATACATGAATGTTCAAGCTTTAACACCAACAATCGATCGTATCAGTGCTCTTCAAATATCTCTGAATTCTTTATTAATTTTTCTTCTTTTTCATTTGTTATCAATGCAGTAAATTTATTCTCGATTGCTGATATTTTAACAATTTTTCTAATAATCAGAGATACATACTGTTATTCACGAAAATAAAAAAAACGCCATTAATACCTGGTGCGTTATCAATAGATTAAAACTATAATTTTCTGTGATCAAAAACGATCAAATCTAAATTAGAATGTTATAAGAACATTATTGAAAATCAAATCCGAATATTCCAAAAACATAAATCAAAGGAACACAAGGTCAATAATATGATAATAAAAATAAGTCCGAATTGTTAAAATATTTACACAGAGATCAGATATCTAAAGAACAGAAGCATATATACAAAAACACATAAATCAAACTCAAGTTTATGAAAAACATCAACCCTAATAATGTGGGTGTATTAATTACAATGCGCCACCGTAGTATATTATTTTATGAAAGAGCATCAGTTACGTATCCCTCTAGTTAACAGTATCGCATACTGCTTAGCAATCACACGGTATACATTGTAATTGACTTACAACACAGTAATATAAAACTAATTTTGTCGCTTTAATGACTAATCATATTACATTTAAGTTTATAATTAAAATTAATTATTTCAATCAGTGAAATCTTATTTTACAGTTAAATTAATATCGAGATTAATATTAAAGAAAAACACATATGAATAGAGATAAAAATTCCATAACATTGTATCTTGATTATCATTATAATCATCATAATGCTTTTATAAAATAATACAATTTAAACAATATGTGTACGTGTGTACGAATTTAATTTATTTGAATTTGCACAAGATATACATACGTGCTTTTTTTTAAGAAAGAAAAAGCTTAAATTAGAGCTCCTTCATGCTTTTACAATTACATTTATTTATTTAATAGAATTATGTACAGACTTTCGGAGAGAAATGCTGATGAGATATATGTGAATTAAGAGTTTCACAGAAGCGGTTAATGAAATTTTCTTGCACCTAAACTACTTACCTCTTATCTCAGAAAGTTTACTTCTCACGATATTGATCTCTTCAGAATTACATTAGCAGCCTTTAACCTGTTGAGAACCTTTAACTTATCTTTCAATGTAATTGTATCATGCGGACAGCACAGAAAATCATCTAGGTCTAGATTTTGAACAGCATATCTATCAATAAGTCGTGTTTTTTTATCGTTTACAAATATTTTGCAGATTTTCAATTTTTTAAATTCTTTCTTCTCTTTTTTTGAATAATAATATATTTACTTGAACAATAATATACACTTTAAAAAATCTTTAATTAATATATACACTTCTTCATATTTATACAAAATAGTATTAATTATTCTTTTGCAAATATATCCTTTTTAATAATAATTAAAAGATTATGTTTACTACAAATAAGACATAAAGCAACAAAATAAAAATTTTTAACGGTGATCAATTTGGCACGTATTCAGCATATTCCGCTGAAATCAATATTTTCTTCATGTCTGATATATCAGCATAACTGTCAGAGCAATTGGGTGGTGGTTTATACGTTTATAAAAGATCAAAGGCCCTATATAATTATTCTGAAAAAGTGCAGATTTATCGACAAAATATCGTAAAATACTGAACTATCAGAAGAAGGATCCAATCCTCGATCAACGGCTATGATTCTAATTAAACAAAAAGAAGAAATGTAAGTTTGTGGCAGCAATATATGATCACAAGCAACATTGCACACACGTTATAGAGTTTAAGCAAAAATCCTTAAACTGAAAGTGTTTCCTTTGAAATTAAACTTCAACTGTGGCAGAATCGTCGAGGAATTTGCACAGGAGTATGTGAAGATCGCGTCGTTAATGATCCTGGCGGTTGAGAACAAAATTACCAAGTTGGAGATGTACGAGCAGATGAAGGAGAGTCCGGTATGCCCTCTGACCGACCAGAAGGTATGGAAGATGTTTCCTCGAAGGACAAATGGAGTCTGAGTGCCTTCTGCTAGGTGGTTGACCGACCGTTCATCTCAGAGAGTATCCCGAGAAGGGAGGGTCCAACCAGGAGCTAGCCCTTTACTTCTCCTTATATTGGTACATGCGTACGAAGCAATATCCAATTTTGCGAGGATACACCGTCTGGTTCCTCAGCGGTAGCTCTTACGGAAAAGACGGTAATACCAACGCAGCTGGCGCATTCGGATACAAGATCTTCGCTACTGACGTTTACCCGGAATACGAAAAAGCGAGGAGCGTGCATAAGGCTCTTTCTGAAATGGAGCGCAGGCTTGCTGAAGATAAACAAAACGAATCGGAGATTGTGGTAAGAAAACAGCAGTGATAGCCTACTTTATTTTTTACTACGCGCAGTAAACACAACCGAATAAAGTCAGAGCGGTGAAATATTGAAATATCGCTCCGGAAAGTTGATGATGTTACTGGTCAGATGTAGAGAAATGTAGACAAAGGAGAAAAGAGCTTTTGATGCTAAGCACTTTGTAGTTGCTTGATGCATGCAACTTTTGACCCGTATTTTTGTGGTCAATCCACAACGGTCATTGTGTAAATCTTTTTGCAGAAAGCTTACCAAGCGGCGGAAGATGCGGAGGAAACAATGAAAAGATACGTCGCTATACTACCGGAACAAGTTCTGAAGAAAAACAACATGAATTTGTTTTTCTTGATGTATCAACGACGGCGACGAGTTATTGCAGCTGAAGAATGAAAACTATTGCTCGTGGAAGTCAGAGATCTTCACGTTATACAAATCGCATGTTTTCAGTGCAATTGCACCGCAGCACCTGTCACGGAGACAAAGATAGGATACATGCCGATAGAGACTGACCTGTCAATCGCACGTTATCGGTAACGGTAGTCCCAGTGTTACAATATTGTTGTCGGATCGAAGAGCCGTTGATTATTTACGGCTCTGTTGTGTGCTGGATTTTGTGATGGATTTTACTCCCTTTGCTCCAAATTCATACACGACCTGCACGAATTGATTTCTTGCTTTAATATGTGGACATCTCATTTTTTATTTAACATCCTATTAAATATTCATAAGCTATTTAAAAAACACATTTGTATTAATAAATATGCATTTAATTAAACACAAGAAATATTTAACTATAAATTGCAGTAAAGACTAGAACATTCAATAAAAGCAGTTGGATATAATAAAATTTTATTACGACTTGAAGCTATAAATATTTCTAACTTTTGACACTTTTTCAATTCGCATTTGAATATTTCATTACCTGCAATAATAAATTGAGCTTTCTGGCAGTAAATGCATCTATACATTGAGCTTATGTATCACTATTTTTAAAAGTCTAAAGTTTATAAAGACATCATTATAAACTATATATATGTGTGTGTGTGTGTATATATACTGTGTATATATATATAATCGTAGTAAGATTCCTCTCTCTCTTTCTCTCTCTCTTCTGGTAACATCAAATGATAATACTAAAATTGATAAAGCATTTAGGAATCTGCGCTGTAATCGTCGCTTAAATTATGCCGAACCTTCGTATATATGAAAGTATTTCACAATCTATATATATTCTAGTTATATTCATTTTTTTCACTAATGACGATTTTTAGGGTCTCTATCCCCATGAGACCATCCAGCGTATTAACTGGTCATGGATAATAACTGGGAGATAACCAGGAATACCACGTGTGTAGATTTCTATTGTTAACGATGTTAAGCTGAAGATGGCTAGAATTTAGCCGAAACGTACTTGTACTCAAATTTTTGAAATACTTTCAAATATGCAAAGGTTCGTCCAGTAATTTAAGCGCAACGTATATATATATATATATATATATATATATATAAAAACGATAGGTAATCGAAAATTTTCTCAAATTCGTTTTGGACACGTTACAAATCCACAAAGTGAGAAGAAAATTTTTCGTCTTTTTCAGCTCGTAGTTTTTGGTATGTAAAAATTATCAAACTCATATAAACTTGAAAAATGTGTTAAGCTTTTAAAAGTAGAGATTTCAAGCTTTAAAACCCTTTTTTTAAATTTGAATTTCATTCATTCTCATTATTGACAAAGATATTGTATATACAACTTTGAGCTAAAAAATACGCGATGACTTTTTACTCAACCTAATATATAAAGTTAAAATTATATCCAAATAAATGTTAGGTTAAACAATCAAACTTTTATTTTGAAAAAATTATTTGCTATAAATATATCATGAAAAATATTAGTCTAAATAAAACAGTTGCAGAATGCGAATACTTAAACTCTAAGCTTATCAATATAAATTTATATTTTATAAACATAAAAAAATATAAATATACTTTATTATTCCATATGTAGTTGATTGTATAATCATTGATAACTTATTGATTTTTTGACCTCTTATGTAATACATTTCGCATCATTAATTATACAACAGAATCATTTCGTAATAAGAGTACTGCACAGATATTAATTACTAACGTAACTATGTTAACTACATTTTAATGAAATTAAAATTATGTTTGAGACAATCCTTAAAATTTTGCAAATCAAATTTCATCGTCGAAATCAAAATGAATTCTATTGAATGATCGACTCATCGTACAAACGAAACGAAAGTCCCAAGAAGCTCATTCCACTCTTTCTTGACATAATAGAGATCTTGTAGCTCGGCGTGTCCCTTGGGCTCGGTACCAATCCCGTTCAACAAAGCCTTGGGAATGGACTCACCTACCTCAACGACATATCCGCGGTACAACGTAGTTCTGAGTGCGTTCTCTCTTACGTTTCTTCGTGACCAAATCCAAAATGTCCCTTGAGAATACCACTTGAGAATGCGTGCACGAACTTCCTTTATTTAATATTATCCAGGTTAATATGATTGAGATTGTTTGATGTAAAAAAATTATATAAGCAATATAATATTAATATCTGCAATATTAATCCTAATTAGATTAGAGCAAAAAGATGAATTTAGAAGTAAAAACACAATTTATCCAAATTAAATCAACCTATATTTTTAAACTAGGCAATTCTAATTTTAAAAAATTAAATTTAATATTATATGCATGCGAAATTTAGATTAATAAATTAAATCAACAGAAATGCATATATATTACATTGTTTTAAAAAATATTAAAAGTTATTCATGTTAACAATTTAATAAACAACATTTAGTAAACTGCAATAAATTTGATAAAACATGTTAAAACACATTTTACATATATATAATGCATAATCAGTTTTCTAAATAAAATTATTATCAATTATTCTTTTATTTAATTTAAAAATTGTATAATTCAGTTTCTTAGTATAAGTATTTATATAGGGTGTCCTGCAATTTGCAAGTCAAAATATTACGTACAGCAATAAGACGCTAAAGAGAAATGAATTATATATAATTATTGTTAGTATCTTGGGATATAAAGATCTAATTTTATT
>NW_017305683.1:389902-414740 GCF_001594115.1 Trachymyrmex septentrionalis
AAATTCGCAAAGTAATAAGTCAGTATACATATATATACATATAATATATAGTAAGTAGTAGATATAATAATATCATGTCAATCAATTATATTATCATGTAAATGATCATATCTCCTATTGATATTATCATATATAAATTAGTAACATGGTAGAGATGTAATTTCGATAAATTATAAATTTATCTTATATATTCGTTATGTTTGTTTATTAACAATCAATTTGCAACTAATATTACACACAACAATGCAGACATTGTGCTATCACTAATATTATCGACATACGACTTGATGAATAGACGGTCGTTCAACTGTAATCTATGATTGACTAATTTTTACTTTTTATGTCTCTTAAATCTCTTAAACTATTGTTTAGAATATCAAATAATTTATGAATTTTGAGACACTCTGTATACAAAGAATCTCAAGTAAAATTGTAAGAAATTACATGACAAAGCAATAGACAAGCATAAGATGTAAACAATTTTTGCCTTATCACAATTCTTGACCTTGCATTTATGATATAAGATATTCTATAAATTTAGATCGATAGTGAAATTCTTCATTCGTTGGATCTTTCTCATGTAGTCAATATACATTATACAATGAAAAGTATCGCGTTGTTCTGTATTTTCCTACTATTTGTGCATTACTCAATGCAAGTTCCAAAATATGGTACGTAATTTTAATTATTTACGTATTTATTTTTTTCCTTTTCTTAATATATAATAAAATAATTTAAATAAATTTTATAGAGAATTGTTTTGTGTTCTTATATTTACATACTAATCTATATCTGTTTCTGTTGTTTAATAAAAATCATAGCGATAGAATAACAAATTTTGTAAATATAATATATCTAATTTAATTTTGTACGTATTTTGTATGTCCACTACATTATTTGTATTATTATTCTACTTTTCTTTATTTTATATTTGTTTGTTATAACAATTATATTAGAGAACTGCAATCATGCGGTACTTCCTGAAGGAGATCAGCAAAGATGTATAAAAGTAACATGCACATCGCAGAATAAGTTTACAATAGAAGAGTAGGTTTATTAAATTATATAATAAAATATGACATCTTTAAATTATCATTAAAAATATTACATGTGAGTGTTATTACATTGTTGGCACAACATTAACTATAATTATTTGCTTAGATGCAACTGTGAGAAGAATGCAGGACAGCATCTTGGAGAATCTAATTCTGAATACCCTGTTTGCTGTCCGCAATGCAGTAGAAGTAATAAATTAAAACATTAAAAATATAATATAAATTCCTATGTTATGAATATATGTGTAATCATTATCAATTATATACTAATTGCTGATAAAATATTGATACACGTAAATATCTGATAAAGTTACGCATATGTGTGTATACGAGCATTATTTCCCTTTCTAATAAAAATAAAATTTTTAAAATTAAATGATATACTCATAATTCAATAATATAATACAGTAATAGTTTCTGATTCATTTTGTGATAATTTTGTTTTACCAAACATTTCATTAAAATTTAAATTAGACAAAAAAGTTTTAATAATAATAACATTTTATTTGAATATGTGTTAAAGATAGTTTTATAAAATTTATTCTATATAAAAATTTTAAAATATTTGTAAAAATAAAAAATATAAAAATAATAGCTATTATACTTTATATAACTTTACATACGTATATAAAATATTACAAATATTTTATTTCATAATATTACAGAAATTTTTAGCGCGGAGTATATTTAAATCATTACTGTTTTTAATTTCACAATGATATACTTTTTATATTAAATAATATAGTACAACATTAATTAAAACTTAATAAAAATATAATTTATAGCTATTTTTTTCTAAAAACGTAGAAAAATCTAATTTAATACTGACCAATTTAGGTACTGAAAGACAATAATAAAGTGATTAATAATTATTAATTTAATTATTTATTTAGAATATTAAAAGTACTGAACAACAATACTTTTAATACTTAAAGTAATATTTATAAGTAATTAATTTTAGTACTTTTAATATTAAATTGGTCAGTATTAAATTTGTATAAGGGTTTTGTTCTTTATTCTTTTAGCAATTTAGCAGAATTTAAAAATTTGTTATATTTATTATATTTATTTAGTATTAATTAACATTAATGCATTATTTTATAATAAGCATATCCAATATTTCACGGTCGGTGTTAACTCAGTAAATGTATACTCTTAATATAGTCTACTGAGAACAGCGCGATATTTGCTGTGCTCATAAGTTTTACGAAAATAATATATCTTTATATATACAATACATTTTAATTACAAATTTCAAATGTTTCGGTTGCATTTGAAACTATCTTAACAAAGAGAAAAAAATTTCCAGTGATAATCCACTCTCTGTAGTTTATTAGCGACTCAGGTTGAGTCGCTAATAAACTACACAATTTAAATCTCTCACCACGGATAATCAAGCGACTGTTACGAAAACGAGATAGTTATACAGGCCAAGAGCATGAGATTACGAAATTTAGAAACAAAAATTACAAATCCGCAGTTGTATTAAGTAAAATACAAATAATAAAATTATAACCAAATTATATAAAAGTCCGAGATAAAATAAAAATTAATTCTTATCTACAACTACGATGAAAGATTTCAATTGTGCAATTTTTTCTTAACTAAACATTCGATTTTTCTTAAAACAAATGTTGATACTTTAAAAGATTTATATTATACTACAATATTTTAAAAATAAACAATATATATCATTTGTAAAATAAATTATAAAAAATATAGCAATAATAAGACATATGCAGTTCGAATAAATGAATAAATTGGTATATTATATAATATATGTATATGCATTATATTTAAATATTGTAGAAATAATAAGAAATCAGAATGAAAGATTTATGTAAAAATATTGTACTCTCTTTACACATCGCAGATTTGTCAAAATGCAAAACTTTATGAAGAATGGTTCTCCGGAGTATAATGGCTGGCGAAATCTTGATTAAGCATGAAGAGAAGTATATTTCACGTAGTATAGAGGCAACTAACCGAGAGGAGCCATCGCTGTACATTTGCATGTCTCTGCAGAGAAGCCGTGGCTAAATATGCACCGCTCGTTATTTAACCAACCACCAAGCAGCGTCTGTGAAGCTCTGCAGCTACAGATCCACCGCGAAACTCTACCATTCTTATACGCGCTATGTCGTCTCATGCGATTTTATATTATAAAGTGACTTAATTTAGAACAGTTTGATTAATAACTATTTGACATTTATCGCGCGTAAAACAATGCGATGTTCTTATTAAATTTCATTTTATTCTTTCTTTTATTGAAACATAAGAATTGATCTAGAAAGATTTGTCAATTTTGAAACTGTTTAAAATTAACGTGGAAATTATTAATGTGAAACTAATACATAAATGACAGCTTCATAATCTTGGCGTTGATGCTGCAGGGTATAATGTAACTAAAGTTCTATCTAAAAAAAATCTCTATATGCTTTTTCCGATTAAATCTACAATGCAAATCGAATGGCGGATAAAAATGCTCGTAAACCGAGCTTGAAGAGACGACATATGCTGTATAGGTACATTTTTTTCATCCCAGAGATCTCCAACTAAAATACATGAAATATAAGAGGAATAGCAAATTTCCATATAAATCTCAGCATTGTTCTTTTGCACCGGAAGAACTGACAGACTGTGGAATAAGCGTTAGCAATGATATATCGCTCTAAAACAGATTAAACTAGTTGGTTTGATACCAGGTTATGATGCCATCTAAAGGATATGCAACATGATATTTTTCTTCATTAAAGTTGGAATACTAGAATGCTAAACAAACGTTTAAACGAAATTTATTCGACTGGAGTAAAATGCTTCTTCCGCCATTTTAAACCGGTTATTGACGTTTTCCACATAAAATTTTTAAACACATTATTTACTGTCCTCACTTTATAGAAATATAATTATTTATAATAAATTTCAATTAAAAATATATGATGTAATTTTTACATAGCGTGTTCTAATTTTTACATTGCATCAACAATGACAAACTTTTATGAGAATGGAAGCTTTAAGATTTTTATAATAATTTTCCAATCTTATCTAATATACTGAGATACGTAAAATATCAGTTATTTACATTAATAATTTTCATATTAATTTCCAAAAGTTTAAAATGTATCAAGCATTTGTAAATTAATATTTCTGAAGTTCTGAAACATTTTATACAGAAGTTGAAACTTCATAAATAATAACTAATGATAACAATTTATCATGTTATCAAGAAATATATTTAATTTTTGCATGAAAGATTAATACTTTTAATCGATCAAGCATTGAACGAGATTACAGACGTAATTAAATTATGTTTATGATTTGTAATGAACGTACTGTATGGACCAGACAACCCTATTGGTTGACTGATTACGGAATAATTGGGTTGACAGACAGTAGCAATTTTGGTCGATATCAACACGGCATTATATATACCAATGAGTTTTATGAGTGCTCGAAATTAACGCAGAAAAATAAAATTTTTACAAAATTATTATATATTATATATCAATTTTATCGCATCTGCTGCATGAATAACGTATTACTCTTCGCGTGTCGATGATCTAATCGCGACAGAGTAACGCGTGAATACGAATAATACTTCTTATGAAAATGCTCTCAGGAGGAAAGAGGACAAGCTGGGGAGAGATGTAAATTGCGTGGACGGAAAGTATCTTGAGCGCAGTTCCGCAAATATGACGTGCTAGGTGGATCTAATTGCAAGCCGCATTTCATCCCCAGCTGGAAAAATCTCCAGAGACACGCGACAAAGGTATGTACATTCGCGATATACGCAAGTATTCACCGCAGCATTTTGTAGCGAGACGGCTTGAGAAATGATGTAAGAGATTATCAACCCTCTGAATTAATGGCCGCGAAGGACGCACTAGTAGACGAGGAAATCTCCTGTTTATGAAAAAACAAATCATTAATTCACAGTGTGCTGGAAACTGTAAGCAACTGTATAAATGGAAAAAAAAATGGTACGTTAAATCATGTAAAAATCACAACTGCATAAAATTTAGTTCAAAGTATCCTATCTGCGGTAATAACATTATTTATAAAAAAAATCGTAGGGCTGTGACTTGGATGTATGTGTAATTGTTTAAAGGATATAACATCTTCAGGATGGAACATCTGAATAATAATATATAAATAATATTGTAATAAATTACATTATAATATTATTGAAATTGAAATTCATGTAGCATATTATAATAATTAGAATTTTATTAAAAACAATTTTAATAAGATAAAATAAAATTAAAAGACAAAATCAAATAGACAAAAGGAAATTAAATTGATATAATAAACGATCGGTCGTACAATTGTCAATAGAAGTTTGAAAGCATAAATTGGTGATGATTGAATTGATATAATAAGAAGAGAATTTTTTTAAATCAGATAAGATAAAAATAAAATGGAAATTTATTTTATTTTACTCTTATCTAATTTAATAAAATTCTCTTCTTATTATATTAATTCAATCATCATCAATTTGTGCTTTCAAACTTCTATTGACAATTGTACGGCCGACCGCCTTGGGTTAAGCAGAATGGGATTGTATGAACCTAGGTCAGCGATTCTGAATGCTGTTCCAGATTGCTTAAATTCTTGAGAAAACAAACTGCAGACCCCATCTCCAACCCTTACGTTCCAATTTCTAGAGATGAGAAATTTTCAATCATTTTGATTATATGCGATATTTACTTGCTTATATATTAAAATTTAATAATCGAATAATTTTAATCAATCATTGTCTCTATTAAGAGTGTGGAATAAAAATAGATAGATTAAATAGGATGCCACATTAAGAAATTGTCTGTTTATATAAAATGTTTTTAAAACTCAATCTATTTTTAAAATATATGTAAATGCGTAATATAGCTAACATAGCATACACACAATACAAATTTATGACGAATATTAATCTATAAAATTGTGTATAAGTGTGTTTATAAAAATATATTCGATCACGTAAAAATTGAAAAGAATGTTAAAATGTATGCAGTCCATAAAAATGCTGTTAAAAATTTTTTACAAGTTTTACGTGTGCTAATAAAAGTAGGATATACGTTTCAATATATAATATAATCATCATAAAAAAATATATCAAGTAAATAATTAAAAAATATTTTATATTAAAAATATTAGCAATAATAATATCTTTATCAAAATAAATTGTTAAAACTCACATTATTAAAAATAAAAAAAATATAAAGCTGCATAATTAACAACACAACTAATGAAATTTTGGATAATGGCATGCAGAGAATATATACATGCATATATTGCATGCATTATTATCTTGTTTATTATTAGAACAAATGTTTACAAATTGTGTAATACAATTATGTATAATAATAATTTGATAACACCAAAGCAATTTCTTTCTTTTTCTCTGTTTTTTCCCCTTTCTCTTTCTCTCTCTGCATCTTTGCATTTAAGTTAAATTTTTTTCTTAATTAAAAAAAAATGGAATATATGTTCTATTATCTTTACTAATATATCTATCTGATATGTTTGATTATTATTATTTATTTATTAATTGTACTCTTTTATTTAATAAATATTAAATTTTAATCTTTAATATCTAATTTTATATTCTTTTATTATATTATTTGTCAAAGAGAGAGAGACAGAGAGAGAGAGAGAGAGAGAGCGAGAGAGAGAGAGAGAGAGAGAGAGAGAGAGAGAGAGTTATTGTACAATTCTTGCACTTCCATCTATATCGTAATTTTTCAATGTTATTTGAAAAAAAAAACATATTTTTTTGTTTATACAAAGAATCAACTCCATTCTCTGGAGAATTTTATATCTATATTTCATTTCATTTTTTGTACATAAATTTAACATCATGTTCTTATCTCTCTACATGTTATATCCCATCTTTCTTTTTCTCTTTTTTAGTCTTCTTCACTATTTCCTTTTATTGAATTATGCACCGAATTCCGATCCGAATGTTGACACACCTTCGTTATAATATCTTGTTGTGCCTCTGGTGGCGCTTGATTTCCTTAGGGCCGAAAATTTAGGAATTTCTCGAGAATCATGTTATGCCCCTTCGAATCATATATCGCAGTTTAAATTTGCTTAACAAATATTGTTACAGTAAAATGATTTGACATCATATTTACACAAATTGATAAATAGATTTATCTGAATATTAAACTACTTGTTAGTGTAACCCCCAAGGCAGGAGTTAGAAATACAAAAAATGTTTATTAATAAACTCAAAGGTGTATGATAAATTTGAACTAATTTGTTTTAGAACTAGTATGTTTCGAGCTGAAGAGTGACATTTTTTATATTTGTTCAAATCTAGAGTTTCAAATTTTGTATTTAATAATCGAACAATCTATCAGTTTCATACATATGGCATGCTCACATTTTGAAGTATTCGCGTAGGCAACGCCATAGTAAATATCCCGATAGTCTATCGTCGTGCACTATTCAATATTGACACACTATAGTAAAACAATGGAAATATGTTGCCCAGTCACAGTGTCGAGGAGAAGCGTAAATATCAAGTAAATTAGCATTAATCTGTTGGCGTTCGTATCGAAGCTATTCGATGACCGGCTGTTAACAATTTGAAAATCACAGCGGCCGTGAGTATAGCCGCGTGTTTGTCGTCCGCTCGAAAACCCTCTAACAGGCACGCAAGTCATTTTTGAAGCCGGCCTCTGAACCTGAAACACAGACCAATCCGATCGCACGCCCGCTATTTTTGTTCTCGTTCATGAAAGAGACAGAACGATATCTCTCTGCTGGAATAACCGATAACGCAAATATTTCGATAATATGCACAAATGTGAATTTAGTGAGAGAAATGCGGAACCATGAAGCTTAGTATTTATCATACTTATTGTTAGCCATTATTTATCAGAGGTTTAATAATATATAATATCTAAAGGTGCCTGTAATCTTCGCTGATTATTCTGTCAAATCTTTTTATTAATATCGTTTTAACAAGAAATACCGAGTAATATTTCTTAATATATTTCTTAATATATACGCTTTTGACTTGACAACTATAATAAAAAAAATAACATTACAATTAAAAACATTTTTAAAATAAAATTAAACAATATTAAACAATATTTTTGATTGAACAATCATCTTTTACAATAAGTAATAAAGACATTTCGGGTTCAATATAACTCTCCGATTATAAGATTAATAATCAAATAACTCTATTGCACCAAGATTTAATTTGAATAAATTATAAAATATTAGCTTTGTAAATAAGTAAAGTATTTTTAATAAGAAAATATGCTACCTAAAATGGAATATTTCGTACATAAGCTTCTAAAAGCTCAGAGCGAGTAATAAAAGCACAAGACATAAAAACATTTATTGACGACAAAAAACTCGTAAAATAAGTGCAATTTTGTGACCCAGATAATAGTAATAGGCTCGTTTTGTGAGAACCTCATAATTCACCAAAACGTCGTAATTCGACGGCGGATACAGCCATAAAGCGCCCGAAAATTCGAATTCCGGCGACGAAACCTCTAGGCTGAAACATGATTGACATCTTACCCAAGTTGGAAAGGTAGATCGCGCGTACATAGGGCGCAACGCGAATGACATAAACTGTCAAACGTGACGGCAGAGGAGAACAGATTGGCCTCAGCGCTCGGTACGTGATCAGCGTGAGTAGCATCTTTTGATTTCTCCATAGTCGCAGAACGCGAAAGAGACATTTTGGAAAGGAGAATAACGTTTAATGCGCCGGGCGGAAGAAGAGAGAAAGATGAAAAGATCGCGTGAGAGATCGGACGTGACGCCATTTCCATTCTGCGAAATTTATGGGCCAAGTTTTGCTCGCACGTGGTCCTGCTAATTACGCGAGAAACGCTGCAAGCAGATTTGGGAATAACGATCGCGCGACCACTGGCTGAAATAGAAAGACGTGGAAAGGCCTGCAGTATGTTTCAATGCACGAATAAGATCGTTTATTAACAAAGTTGAAATATGGATTTTATATCGTAGTTTAACAAATATATAATTAATGTAGATATTTATTTCAATTTACGACAAAAATTTAAAAAATGATAATGTGATGCTGAGTAAACGATCTAAACATTTTTAAAAATATACATATATGAAAAATGTATAACCTCTTTTTTATTTCTATCTTTTATTTTCTTTTAATAAAATTGATACTTTATATATTAATTTAATTTGAAGAATCAATATTTATGTAAAATATATTCCTGTAATTAACTTTTTGTCTTATTTAAAACAATATAAAGATTCATTAAGGATAAAATAATTAAGAAAGAAAATAATTAAAAACATATAATTATAAAGTATGTTTTTAAATCAGGAGAGTATTATAACTTGTAATGTAAAGTTAAGAATAAATTGTCATAAAAAATTTATGATTGTTTAAGATTTATTTTTTATTTAGATTTATTTTTGTTAATAAAAACATAACAAAAATGAATGATTTATTTTTGCTAATTCAATACATGTCTAAGAGATGCTAAAGGTTCTACTTGTATGTTAGCGGTGAGTATTTTTGTCCATTTCATTGTGTATTCCAGATTGAACTGCGCACTGCAACGATTTCTAATAGCCTCGCTGGAGCGTAGAGTTTTTGTTCGCAGGAACTTTATCCGAGTTTCTGCTAATTACCGTCTTGTTAATTATGTGAGATCAAGAACCAGGTTCATTCGCATAGGGAAAAAAAAATAAGTGTGCAGTAAATATTCTTACCCTCGAAAAAATAAATTATTTTGCTTCTTCGTTCTAGAGAATCACTCATTGGCTTAAATGTATAGAGAGAGTAATTCATTTGTTTAACATTTTATATTGAAGTATCAAAGTTTTTTCGGGTTTTATACACGTTGCGTAATGCAATTTCCCGAATAGCCTATCGTTCTCTTGAACACAATGCACCATTCAACACCTGCAATCTGCGAGCAGATTGCGTAAAATTTATCGTCATAAGTTAATAATGCATAATTTTATCAAAGGTTTTCTTAAATTACTTAAATATCTCGCAATTAATGCCATTTTGGCATCGACCATGTTACTATTAATTAATTGCTAAGTAAAAATGTTCTTATCCTGCGTAAATTCAAAATTTTGTACTTCTCTATATAAAACATTCATCTTTCAAAAATAAGATGCACGAATATGCCTTATTTTTATTTTATATTAAATATATTAAAAAAATAAAATAGCATATTTTCTCAGTACTATTTTATGTATCTGCTATTCGCGTAATTATAATTTAAAACTGTAATAATTTCTGAATAAATTTGATGTTCTCTCTCTCAATGTGTTTCAATTGTTATAATTAAATAAAGGGGAAACTATATATATATTAAAATATTATATACTGGATTGGTTACACCAATCAATTTTTATTTGAGATATTGTAAAAACTTCGGATGTGAAATTGATATTTTTCACAAAGTTTTTAATTTTTGATAGTATATTCTTATTAAGATCCTTTAAAGTGTGTCATTGTGTACGAACGTAAATTTGTATGTATATATTCTTTTAGCGACACGGAACCAGTCCGAAATTTCACGTGCTACATCGAGTTATTCTGACGGTCGTCGTTCGAAGCAATCACCATTATAACTGCCGACGGGAATTGCAGAACTTTATCACACGGTCTAAACAATGCCGGGTTTCGCCATGGTGCCAACACATATGATGTCACGTCCAGAACCAGTTTATCAATGGCAACTAATGCAATGGATGGTCATTCTAATGTATCCTCCGTTATCTCGTTGAGCTATGTTGTCGTCATCCTCGATTATACCGATTTCGTGTGAAACAGACGGAAGAATACACATTTTTCGTACAAACACGAAATTTCTTCTGTTTGTACAGTTATTAATTCAACTTGATAACGGTATCACAAACAGAAATTAATTAAAATCTTTTAAGAATGTCAAAGGAATGTGATTCAATATAATCTATAATACAATTTGCTGCCTTGATAAAAAATAACACGTGTTACTTCAAATTTTAAAGTAACACGTGTTATTTTTTAAAGTTTAAAATGTACATTTCAAAGTGAACAATTTTTCAGTAGAGCATTTGTTTAAATTTTGACATATAATTGCTTAAAGTAATTTATAATGGTCTTTCGAATACAATGAAAAATTTGATTTTGAAACATTAAAGGATAGGCATATCAATTTCAAGCTTTATAATATTTTATATATTAAAAAAATGAAATTAAAAAAAATTAATACAGAAATATCTATGCATTGCTTGACATTCGAAGCGATATCCATAATCTATTTCAATCAATCATCCGCGTTTTTATCTGTCACCTACATTCATAAACTAATTGTCAACGCCGGACAGTTTTAACGTGATGACCACATCCAGCAAAGCTGTATCCCGCGCGTAAAATCGAATTTCAGAAGATTCGTGGAGGAGTCGCGGATATACGAATGGTCCTTATCTATCGATCAATCTGATTGACAATCGTTTTGCCCGAAGGGTACATGAACATTTTCGATTATCGCGACTCAATACCAACCAGCCGAATTCCCTGCTGGTCTGATTGACGCATCTGCGTGCCAGTGGAGCGTAAACGCGGCCCCTGCCGCGTACCATCTCGTAATGGAATCTCGCGGAGCGCTCAGGGAAATTCGTGGATACCTCTTAGATGGGTGCCTCCTTTGAGATCTCGTTTAGCGAGCTGATATTGAAACGGGTAAACGGTACCTTTATCCACGATAAAGAGAAGGGCGTTGTTCGGGTTGCGTGCGAAGATTACTGCCGTTTTGTTTATTCGCGCACACACGTTACGGGAATACGTTCTCCCGGAACGTACGAAAAAACAAAGACGAGGTAAAAGAAAATTGCGAAGGACATGGAAACGAAAAGCGGAAAGACTAAGAAGAGTGGCAAGATGGGAAAACGAGTCTCGCTGTGCTCGCGTCAAGGGACATATGTATTTCTTTCACGTCTCAATTTGTATAAGTATCCCAGTTATCTCAGAGTCGTGTCACCGCGCGAACACCTATAAGCGCAACTACGATAGTTCAATACAATGGTGTATGTTTCGTTGTCGACGTATCTACTGTAGGAATTGTACGCTCGGCGCATACAATTCTCGCCTCAACACCACGATTGTACGCTAATAAGTTTCTGTGGGAATACCACGGCAGAGCGACGAATACTTTATTCTGTTTCACGTCGACCGCACAGGATTACAGTCGAGACTGTAAAGGCGATGGAGAAATAATTCCCCGGGAGGTCGTGCAACGCGATCGAACGATAGGATGGGCACCCAATTGTCCTTCGAGTAATGCGAATAACTGGCAGGCGAATGTCAAGTTGGTGAATATTTTATGCGTTTACCTGTCTGTATATAGGTGCACAAAAAACGAAAACTATACGCATATTCAACGGAGACATAAAATATTTCTCGCTTTCCGTTCAGAAGCAGGACTTTCTCGCTATGCATTTAAAGGTAAAGAAATACATGGAAAAGAGATACATACATAGAAAAGGAATAAAGATTGAACTCAGTATATGTATATTGTCTTTATCTGATTTGCTCATGTTAAAAAATTATTACATAAGTTGACAAGTTGAGAAGAAGATAGATAAGATTTGCAACGTACATCACAAACATTACGTAAAATCGTTACTGTACAATAACTGCAATAACGTCTGATTTACGTCAGAATCTGAAGTCTTGAGTCTTCTTATCAATCATAGCAAGCATTTTATATTTTAATATTTTAAATAATCCACTTAAGAGCCTTTAATTTTGATTTTATATATAAATTGTAAAAGAAATGGAGCTTAATGGAGTGGCGCGACAAAAATGCTTTTCCGAATGTGATACACACATATGACCGAAAGTACTCACGAAGTAGCACTGGAAAAACACGATTGAAACTTTCGCTTGTGTGGTCACGATCAAAATTCTCCAAACTCGTAATACTGCCGCGAGTTTGCCGGATCATTGCCGAGCTTATAGCGAAGAACATTCTTGGTTTTTCAAGCGGACGAACGGAGCCATCCAGACGCGGTGCCATCCTCACTCACTACGCTAACAGCTTGCAGTCTGAATAGGAAACTTTTACCGTAGAAAATCCCACGATCGACTTTCGGCGAGCGCCTATTTTTTTTGGAACGACACGGTGACGGTGGGTAGATGGAATTGACGTGCTTCATAAAGTTTTTATGGGCTATCCGAGGGAAGTTACTTCCTCGCATGCTGTTTACGTGTACGTGGCTTTTTACGAAAATTGTTTTGGCAAGAGACCCTCGTGTTTGAAATGTAAACGTTGTAAATTTATTTTCGAGCGTTCTCATTTATCGATCGTATAACATTTCAAGATTACTTTTTAGCAAGAACTTTATGTAGGATTATATGTTATTAATTAAAAAAACATTTTAAAATTGTGTATTAAAAAATATCAATTTTATTTGATTTATTATATTAAAATGTTAAATTAAAGATTTTTGGCCTAATTTATTGACAAATATGGTATAGAAAATATAACAATAGATTATTATTTCTATATTATGCGTTTAAGAAATTATCTAGACTTAAATAAAATCAAAACTATTGTACTATATATAACTTACTTTGTTAGCATATGTTTACGACACTATTCAAAAATTCAAAGCAGCTGTTTAAATGTAGAATAGGTACGCTCGTCCCAGATATTTTTATTTAAATGATATGCTCGATCCAATTTATTATTTTAAATAGTAAAAAAGAAAATTCATTATAAGATTAACTTATAACAAAAACACATAAAAATTTTTATTGTGTTCATCAGAATTTAAAAGATTTATATACTTGATTCTTGTTAGTATATAATTTGTAAGTTTGCAAAAAGTATTTCAATCGAATATTTCAAAAACGATTAAAAAATAGTATAAGTATATATAATTTATTTATTATCTTCTTTTAATATAAAAAAAATATATAATACGTATTTAATATTCGTACATAAAATCACAATTTCAGATGTTGCAAGAGCAAAAACATGTATACGTGTAATACTGCGTTAAACATACCCAGCAATTAAATCTATTCGTATTCAATATTTACAACAAACAATTCATGACAAACAGACGATTTCAATAGATGGAATTATATTTCCATTGATGTTTGTCATCGGACACTTTATGTGGATTATCGACAGATTGTATTTACTTAACTTCGTGAAATTTAACATTAAAAAAAAATTGAATTAATTATAAATATATTTTTTGAGTGGCGTATATATTATATAATCATACTTCTATCTATATCTTTCTGAAGAATATAATGTATTTTTAAATTAATTATGATTAATGGAAATTAAACTTCTATTACTTTTACTATTTCTTCGGATTTGTAATTCCAAGCAGATGCTCATCAAAATTATAATTATTTTCTTTATTTTATTAGTAAAAAAATTTAATTTAAAATTTAATGAAAATTATTTAATAAAGTTTTTTTTTCAAAAAACTTCACAACACTTAAAACTTCTGTAAAAAATAGAATTTCATATTGATTTTACTAATTATATTACTTATTCTTTATATATGGTGAAATTGTAAAGTCTATATCAATTTCTGTAAAAATATGTTACTATAATTTTCATAAAACTTCACTTGATCTTACATGTATATGACGAGTTAATTTTCATTCTTTTATGAATCTTGTTGAAAAATTATTATACAATAAACTATAATTAACTTTTCTTATTTAATAAATATATTATTAATTTATTTACAAGGATAATGTGATAGTAACTAATAATAAATCGTAAATTCATAAATTACATCTTATGAACATAGTCGATGTATCACATTTATAAATATTTTCGAATTATTTTCTCTACAATAACAATTTGATTTAAAAGTAATAATTTTCACGTTTGCTTAATTATTAGACCAAAATGCGTGTCACTACTTATTATTATTAAATCAATCGCGTGCAATGTTATTGTCATACGCATTGAAATAAATGTGTGAAATATTTCGTTGCCCGTAATTTGCTCAACAATTTATCTGAAATTTCATTAATACAGACATAGTCATAAATACACTACAATTCTATTGTGAAAAGTGTGCATGACAAGTGTTTTTAAAACACATGATTGAAATCATAAAATAATAATTGAGAGAGGTACGTCAATGGTAGCAAGTTTAACGAATGCATTCATTTGAGTCATGATAATAAGAGCAAATTATAATAGTTTCAAGAGAGATAGCAACATGCGTTTGTAGACGCAGAATTGATACATAGTATGTATCTACACTCCTCGTTATCACTGTATATACATTGGCTGCAGACTTCTTCCCAGAAAGGATAGAAACCAGGCCAATAGGGTTGCCACAGAGTCGCCTTATCAGCGGTTTATGTGGTACGACGTGGCATGGACCTCGGGGCGATTTCTATGTGTATAGTCCTTGTATGAACATATATGTGATATCCACTATCGTATCATATATATAGATAGGTATGTAATCTCCAACTATTTAATTCCTAAGAAAAAATATATATATATATATATACATATATAATATTGGTACCGTCGAATAAATCAACGGTCCGATAAAGTATTGTACAACTTTTTCAAGTTCAACAGTAAAATGCATTAAATGGATTATTTATTTGAAATTTGCATTTGACTTTTATATTTATTGTAATATATAAAAGTTGATAATTTTAATTGACATAACTATTATTGTGTTCTACACAATCTACGCATTTAAGAAAAAAATCCTTCTTATATATCTAGAGCTTACTTTTTTCACTCTTTCGGGCTTTATTTAAATTAACCTACATATAAAAATTATAATATTTTATCAAATTTAAATAAACGAAACTAGTTACTAAATTTGTAGTTACAAAATTATATATTTAGAAGTATACATGTTATTTTAATTAAACACAATCAATTGCTCAAGTAAGATATTTAATTAAGAACATTTGCTTAACCTATCATAAATACATAATTGTATGATAATAATAAGTGTATTTTTTTTTCTATAAGCATATTTTATAGCAAATATTAATATTAATATTAATTATATCAATATAATTACTATGATAATAATATTAGTTGTTAATATAAATAATAATAATATCTCTTTTATAAAATATTCTTATTGCAATATAACTTGTTTACTTTTTCCAGGAAATATTAATAAATAGGGAATATTAATAAATCGTTCACATCATATGCGTCAAAAAACACATTTTCGTAATTAACCATTAACACTGCATATGATCGCTAATTGATCACCGATTATTAAATCTTTGGTTTTTCTGCAAATTACGCGTAGAGTACTGGACACTTATTAGCGGATAGTTTATCCTCTCATCCACTATTTTACCCGATACAAAGGGATCTCCATAATTTCAAAGTCATCACAGCGCGGCGTGGCGGCGGCAGCGTCATAACGTCACCACAACCGTGCGTTCAATTTGTCTGCCGATGGTCAGACGCATGTGGGATACAATATCACCGGCTCTCTATGCTACCGATTTCATCGTACATCCATTTCATGGTATTACCATTTCCAATGTTCCATGCTATTGCTCTTGCGAACGTTATTATCTTTGCTTAACGGGATGCCAGCGTTATTTCAGACCCTTCCGACACCGACGATGGGCCCTATCAATCGAATCGAGTCGTATCTCTCCTAGTATCACATTTTCACACAAAGGCTAAACGCCGATGAATACGTTTTCGCTCGTCGTTGGACTATTAGGGGTTATACCAATCGAGACCGATATGCCTCGTCGATACACCGAACAGGCAGTATATTATTAACGGCTTGAATGGTTCCGCAACGACGACCTCGGGAGGATTGGTACTCGGATGAGAAAGCAATCGAATAGCTGGCAGCGTCCACCGGTGTCGCGATACTCTCCTACATCGGGGGAAGTAGGCCGTAAATTTCGCGACTTTATTCAGGAAGAAAAGGTAGAGCGACACGACGTGGTAGAACATGGAATGGCAGGACGATACACGATTCTTTCACGAGACGCTGACTTCCTTAGCTCCTCCGTACCGTAAGACATCGGCGAGCGCTGATGTGAAAAGAAACACGGGAATGGTGAACCGATCAGTTTTCGAAATAACGATTTATTCTTAATGCTACTGCAACGTGATACGATAGAGATTGAACTTTTGCAATGTAAAGATTGCTACTTCTTTTTTTATTAAGATGTAATGTAGAGAAAATGATAAATGCTGTAATTAAGAATTAAGTAATTGTGTGTCTAATTTATACAGACACGATACGTCCAAATTAATCAAAATAAATAAAAAATACAATATATATTAATTTATATATATTAATTCTTACGTGTAAAATTACTTTATTATGTAAAAATTATATACATGTATCATTTATTCTTTTCTTTTTTTTTTTCTTAAAAAATTGTATATTACAAGAATTGATACTGCTATTATTGTTAAATCATTATAAGTATACTTCAATACATGATATTTTGAAATTTCAGCTTACACTTACTACTATTAGCTTCTACTCACATATTACTATTGTCTTCAAATTACGCAATGTTATTTTATTAATGTATTGTCGGATAATATCGTCATTTTTCATTTTTGCGTTTCGCATTCTAGTGGCAGTAGCATTGCTGACCAATTGTGTATATTCTTGCCTATTTCAATCAATATATTTCTATTGGTACACAAAATTAAATTAAATCATATTATATCACTGTCGCAAAAAACGATTCAAGTGAGTGGTTTGACAACCACGATTCAATCTGATCAAAATTATTTTTGACGACACGCGTTGCCAGAGTCGAAGTAGGATTTAATCGCACGAGTATCTTAATCGGCACAGTCGGCAAGCAGACAAATAGTGGCCACAGGCTATTGGCTGGCGGGCTTGCGGCAAAGCTCCGATATAACTCAGGCCACCTGATAGTTTCATTACTACAGTAAATTTGCCGGTCGTGGTGAGCCCTTTATACGTTCTGCATTGTGTATGTGCGAGTATGTGTTAAACGGTCAGAAGGCGTGGAGAGGGAAAGAAAAGGGAGAGGAGTAGGAACAGGTGGAAAGAAAAGTAAGGGATAGTTTGCGCTGTTCGACGAGTCACGGTAGTGGTGGGTTGAGATGTATCTGAATCGACTACGATCAGTAGAAAGTTTGGTCGGGAGAATCGTTCCATTTGTTCTGGCGAACGAGAACATACAAGAAACGCAAGTTCCACGGCCAACAGCACATTTCGAAAGGCGCCCATTAGATGAAAATCTTATATCTTGTGAATTTGTATCTTCGTCATGGAGAATATCCATGGTTATAAAGTTTTTTATAATAATATTTTATAATACATTTTTATAATATAGGTAAATATCAGTGCCAAATTATTTGCTAATTATCTATAAATAAATTACCAATAAATCCTTACAAACGACGTGATAATAATTATTATTAAAAATTTGTTAATTCTAACTCATACGGCGTTATTTTCTAAAATTGACACTTACGTTCTGGCGTAATAGAAAACGTCTACCTTATCTCATATTCCGCGCTTGTGAACACTTGTGAAAAGCGGCAAAAACGCACGACCGCATCGCGAATTACGGCGACGTGCCTCTCAAAAACGTAGAAAGTGTTAATTTGCAGAAGAGCCGACGCGCGTTTGACGTGCCCTTTTGAAGCGCTTTTGCATAGGGCCTCATTCTCCAATGTATATCCCGAGATCTCTGATGCGCACCTCTCTCACGCACTTCTCGCCCCGTGATATAACCGTGATATATAGATATAATGCACGTTAGACAGTTCGTTTGATGTGGCTCTGCCCACAGTCCGCTTCTCCGCCGGCACTCTACCGTCGCTGGAAAATGCTGAAAAACTTTGCCCGCTCGAGATAGCGTTTCCACCGTTAGGCACGGGCGAGAAAGTGCAGACGCTTTTAACGCGCCTATCCGTCCGGACGCGGATAGACCGCGCGCGGAAAGTTTATGAAAATACGAATGCCTCGGGTTTATTTTTATTAGAGAACCCTTCTTTTATGCGAGAACCGCGGGTTCCCCTTGCAGGTCTCCTTTGCGAGCGGGGGCGGGCACGCTTTTCCATCAGGAAATATTCTGCCTTTTGATGTTCGAAGCCACTTCGCCCTAGCGAATGACATTACGGAAATGGGAGGGTAATACGCCGCATACCGACCGGCATTTCAACGTCCTCGTTCACCACCTTCGAGCCGATGCACTGAAGCACCTCGGATATGCAGTACTCTTCGTGCGACTGGTACACCCTCTCCTCGAAAACTTTTTCGAATGACTCTTGACATTCTCAAGCAAACGTGTCCTCGCATCGCAACACTCTCAATTTTATGTTTTCCCACCGATCTATGTAGCCGATTAAATAACGATATTTTTTGCAACCAGCTTTCACGAATATATCTCAAATATTGCATCAAAATGTCTTACCTGTCATACTACAAAATGCCATAATGAAATTTTCTTCTTCTTCGATTTATTAAATTTTATTTTGTTTTTAGTCTAAGTTTATATATATATAATAAGTCGTACATTTGTTTTTTTAATCTATCAATGCTACTATTAGTAAATTAGCTTTCATTAAATATTTTAATTTATTTGTTTAGAAATAATTTCTACCTTTGAAAAAATATGTTTTGTTGCAGATATCATAGTAGAATCTAAAAAAGTATACAATTATACGTTTTTTATAATGTTAAATTAATTATTAGTATTATTAATAATAGTAATTTTAACAATAAAGATTTGCAACTATACCGAAGATTGCGTATTACATTAATATTACATTAATATTATAATAAGAAACTAATTTTTGCAGAAAAATACTAAAAGAAGAAAAATAGTTTATTAAAATTTTAAATATTTCAACTTTCAAATATTACTTTGTATTTTTATTCAAAATACCATTTTTCAACTGTACAAACAACACAAGCAACATGTGTTCTTGAATTTATTGATTGCTTCATAAGAAGAGTTAGTTGGTCGTATTACGTAACGTTCTCCATTAAAATCGTGCCGCTGTATTTCATAAAGATTTTAATGAAAGCACGTAATAACCGTCTATGAAATGCTTCAGCGACGCACAGCACCAGCGAGATTTATTTTATGACTCTACTTTTCGACAACGGCGCTAAATTCATTATCACGAATACTTGATATTACCACATGGCCGCGATCAATCGTCAGAATTATTGTGAAATTTTGGGAAATATACGAAAACCGACTTTACAATAAATTGATATGTTATACACGCACATGACAATTGGCATACTGTTCTTAGCAATATTATAATAAATTATTATGTTAATATATATATGACATTAATCTATTAATATTACCACGCTTGATGTACCTAATATGATTTAAAATGAAACAATACGGATTGAATTAATAACTGTTTATTGCGTTATCGCACAATAGTAAAATACAGTTTGATAATTACAACATTTTTAATCAACGTGATTTAATAACCAACAATCTAAATTTTTTTTAAGTAAATTGGACAAGTTGTCATGTAAATCTTGCCTATCACAAATCTTGATATTAATCGAAACTAACTATGTAGCTTAATCAAAGTTCAGATAAACTTATATGGAAGGGGGGAGGGTATATAACTGTAACGTTGTGCGTAGGTAATCCTGTCCAAAGTTACACAACCCCGACATGAGAAGTACAAGTTAGAATCATCTTTGCAGCGAAGTAAGACAAGATAGGATAAAGCAAGACAATTACAGAATATAAATTTAAAAAATAAATAAAAAAGACAACGTGTTTAAATACACCGTAGCTATTACCTACATAACAAGTTTTTAATCTTGTAATTATAAAATGTATGACAGAAAATTAAATTAATCAATTTTATAAACACATAGAAGTTACGTAGAGCGTCATATATTTTATATTGACATTTGTAACTTCAATAATCAATAAAATATTAAAACAATTAAGTCATTTAATATCATGATTAACTGTCTGCATCGATAATCTGTGTCTACAAACCTTGCGGTTTTTTTCTCTCAATTACTTTTGTTGGTAAATTAACGAAATTATAGAGACTCGATATACCGCGTGAAAAGAGCAATTCACGAAAGAACTTCTAATACGTAGAGTCACTCATGCTTTGCTAGTTTGCAAACTTTTTACTTAAGTTCTCACGAAGACGACATAAAAGCGAGTCGTAAAAAGTCGTGCAATCATGTTTATACGACGTGAATGCAAATTAAGTTTGCCTAAGAAAGTATATTACGTAAGCACGTGATAAAATGATAAAATTTATACAATGAACAATGTCGATAATTCTCAATACTAATTAATAATATTATATATAAAAAGATACAGTTTACCTTGAAACAATTTTTATTGCTTCTTTGATTTATTTACGCAAGAAATAAATAAATTAATCCGAAAATTCATAGTTAAAGCGTTATCAATTATAATCAATGTAATATTTAAAATTTTTCGTGATTATATACGTTTAATTATTTTTCTCCTAATTAAATAAAATTTCCTTCCGTTTTACAAAAATAATTTGTAGAGACCAAATGACTAATCACACTTCGTATATACGTATTTCATTACTTTTCAAAATGCAGCGCTTAAAAATGCGTTCTTTAACATTTTCTTCGACGTCGTCTTAGCAAGTGTACGGTGAGGTCGACAAATGCAACGAGCTCATCAGTTTTTCTAGACGCTCAGACTGTTCTACAGCTGTTACAGAGAATAGTCGAAATGAAAGGAATTCACGTCGTCTACGAGAAGACATTCAACCGCCCTTAATAGCGTCCGTGCAAAGAGTGCTCTTTAGTCAAGCAATATACCGGTTTGCAAAGCATCAAAGAAAATTTTACAATTTCACAATATATTCATGGTTTTTATAAATATACATAAAATTTTGTAGTATTTGTCATTAAACGTTAATTCGTTGCAAAATAAGAATGCTCTTCTTCCCTTTTCACATGTATTCATATTCACGTTATTCATTCTCCCAACCAAATTTCGACAAATGCCAAGCTTGGACAATTAATAGACCACGTCGATTCAGTGATCAAGCATGTTAATGAGCCAAGCAATTTTAATATAAGCAAATATTGTTCCAAATTATGCCACATTTGTTGCAACTGTTATCGAATAACATACCACTTCCACGAACTCCATGGAGGTAACTGATAAAATATTCATATACACATTGCGCATATATTATTTATAATACCATGTTCTGTGCTTCTGTTTCTATTAGACGTGTGTCATATTATGTAATATGTAGAATGTCATTTTATACATAACATATATATGCAAAAATATAATAACAATTACTAATACATAATATATATGGCTAACATGTTATTACAATGCAACGACAATTGTAAAGTAAGAATGATCTATTTGCAAATTAATGACGTAAAATAAAATTAAATATTTATTTATTTATTCATTCATATACGAATACAGCAAATAATAAACAGACATCAGTTTAATAAATAATACAAATTTTATTTCTTTATAGTAATAAAGTTATTAATTTTACAAAAATATAATTATATTACATAAAAATCAGAGAACAAGAGTTTTCATATGAAACGTTTTACCTATAAAAGTTACAAAGCTGCAGATATATATAAAATTTTTAATTATTCACTTTTTGATGCTATTATGATAATAAATTAAAGAACTGATGGGTCTTAGAAAAAGTCATTCTTCGACAATATCCAAACTCAGAAAAGTGAACAAGACATTTTTTGTCATTGTGTTATTTTTATGTCGTAACAAAAGATCTTCGGGGCAGCATGTTTTTATTGCAAACCTCATTGCTTGATCGAGGTATTTGGACTTTGCGTGTAAGGACCTTTTCCTGTCGCCGTGACCTTGCATACAGAACCATCGGACTCTCTTTCGTACCACTTCGTATTCTTCGTCTTTTACGCGTAGCACTACGCCTCCTTACCTACATACGAGTTTACTCACGTACTTCAGTAGTCCTATTACCCCGATTTCTTTGCTTTCCAACGCGATACATCATCGAAGTGGCTTTTCACCCCGTCCACCCCATCCATCCTATCTTGGCACGTACGTGCTCCTTCTTTACCACTCGTCTCACCCTTGCCTATTATGAACGTTCCACCTTCATTCGCTTTCTTCAAACACAACCACATACTTTTAAGCCATACACAAACGTATACAATATGTTCATGCAATATTTATGAGTATTTATTAAATATAGATCGCAACATTAATATATATATATATATATATATATATATATTTGAAGACGCATAAGATGAAATAATACATATATGTGGAAATATGTCGAAAGTAAATTTTGAAGTTTCAATTATCAAAACAATTTATAGAATTAATTATGTGTCTGGTATAAGTTACGTTTAGTTTGCAATATCTTGGTTAAAAAATTTTTTAATTGTGTGTACATGCAAAACGTATTCTACTATAATAGTAAGCTAAGTATTCCAACATTAACATTATACATATAGACAATACATTTTCAATATACTTCTTAGTCGACGTAATCGCTATATTTTGAATCTACGTAAAATTTTCACTACACAGAACCTTGCGGTAAATTTCCTAGAGATCGTGGTTCAGTTCGCAGATGGAGCAGGGAGTTGCGGCTATCTCCCTACGGAGTTGGATTACCATTACAGGAGCCTCGTAGTTCAACGTTATTAGTATGCATATTGGGTTTTTCTATCGGTCCGCCAATGGTCTCGTGACTTTTTCATGTAACGAATTACAACCGTACCCCTTGGTGCAGGCACTGCATCGTTAATTTAATAACGCTCGACCTTTATAGTTTCAAAGCAAAATCGATTATAGATCTATCGCGTCGAAACTTCTAAATTGCTCTATAGCGTAAGATTGCCTAAAATTTTAGCAATATGAAATAGATACACTGTGTAAGTGTATATATAACATATATATATACGCATAAGTAAAATTAAGAAATTTTTATTGAAATAGGTATTAATTTAAAAAGTTTTACCGAAGGCGATTTCTTTACATACTATTTATTATTTAAAATAAATCAATGATCTCCATTCCTTGCATAAAGCGTTAATATGAATAACAAACAAGATAGGTAAAAAAATTAATTTTCATTATTATAATAATTATGTGATAAATGTTCTCTATATTCATAGACGGCACATAATAACATTTAATAAAAATAATAATACAACTTGTAAACTGTAATTGTTTTTTAAATAGTTAACACGAAATTGCAAATAACGTGCAAAATTCTAACGTAACGTGCAAAATTCTAACAGGAGAACATAAGCAATGGATAGGTTGAACTTAAACGCATTGGGTAATGAAATCTTTCACCACGTAAAGTGACTTCCAAATACCTAAAGATTGCAATCGATCGAATGTTAACAGTATAAACTGCGACGAAAACCAAAATTAACGATTATCCTGATGGCTGGAAAATTGGCTCGTCTAACGAAAAGTTACCGCGGCACATGAAAGCCTGGGAATGTTCGGCAGTAACCTTTGATCCGTGAACTATGCGGCTATGTCATACCGCTTCAGCGGTTACGCGGAAAGTAATTTAGTTAAACCATCCCATATGCGCAATAAAACGACTCTCTTGTGCATGTACAGTATGCGTCATATCACAGGGGTGTAAGGTCCTAAAATTCTATAAGCATGCAACGATGCGTATATAGGCAACAATTTCTGCTGAACTACATAACTCGCGTGGAATTTTATCATATTTTAGCTTATTTATATATATACATACATATATATATATATATATATATATATATATATATATATTACTGAA